>NW_027474213.1:0-36806 GCF_050947335.1 Megachile rotundata | reverse complement strand
TAGTAATTGTCGTTCTATCGATAATATAAGCATAATATGGCTAATAATATGAGTTAGGTAGATAATAATAAGAGTAATAAGTATAGTGATTGTCTTTCTATCGATCATATAAGCATAATATGGCTAATAATATGAGTTAGGTTGATAATATTACGAGTAATAAGTATAGTAAATGTCGTGCTATCGATCATATCTGCATAATATGGTTAATAATATGAGTTAGATTGATAATAGTGAGTGTAATAAGTATAGTAATTGTCGTTCTATCGATCATATTAGCATAATATGGTTAATAATATGAGTTAGATTGATAATAATAAGAGTAATAAGTATAGTAATTGTCGTTCTATCGATCATATAAGCATAATATGGCTAATAATATGAGTTGGATTGATAATAATAAGAGTAGTGAGTATAGTAATTGTCGTTCTATCGATCATATAAGCATAATATGGCTAATAATATGAGTTAGATTGATAATAATAAGAGTAATAAGTATAGTAATTGTCGGTCTATCGATCATTTAAGCATAATATGGCTAATAATATGAGTTAGATTGAGCACAATAAGAGTAATAAGTATAGTAATTGTCGTTCTATCGATCATATAAGCATAATATGGCTAATAATATGAGCTAGATTGATAATAATAAGAGTAATGAGTACAGTAATGGTCGTTCTATCGATCATATAAGCACAATATGGCTAATAATATGAGTTAGATTGATAATAATAACAGTAGTAAGTATAGTAATTGTCGTTCTATCGATAATATAAGCATAATATGGCTAATAATATGAGTTAGATTGATAATACTAAGAGTAGTGAGTATAGTAATTCTCGTTCTATCGATCATATAAGCATAATATGGCTAATAATATGAGTTAGATTGATAATAATAAGCGTAATAAGTATAGTAATTGTCGTTCTATCGATAATATAAGCATAATATGGCTAATAATATGAGTTAGGTAGATAATAATAAGAGTAATAAGTATAGTAATTGTCGTTCTATCGATCATTTAAGCATAATATGGCTAATAATATGAGTTAGATTGATAATAGTGAGTGTAATAAGTATAGTAATTGTCGTTCTATCGATCATATTAGCATAATATGGTTAATAATATGAGTTAGATTGATAATAATAAGAGTAATAAGTATAGTAATTGTCGTTCTATCGATCATATTAGCATAATATGGTTAATAACATGAGTTAGATTGATAATAATAAGAGTAATATGTATAGTGATTGTCGTTCTATCGATCATATAAGCATAATATGGCTAATAATATGACTTAGATTGATAATAATAAGAGTAATAAGTATAGTAATTGTCGTTCTATCGATCATATCTGCATAATATGGTCAATAATATGAGTTAGATTGATAATAATAAGAGTAATAAGTGTAGTAATTGTCGTTCTATCGATAATATACGCATAATATGGCTGATAATATGAGTTAGATTGATAATACTAAGAGTAGTGAGTATTGTAATTCTCGTTCTATCGATCATATAAGCATAATATGGCTAATAATATGAGTTAGATTGATAATAATAAGCGTAATAAGTATAGTAATTGTCGTTCTATCGATAATATAAGCATAATATGGCTAATAATATGAGTTAGGTAGATAATAATAAGAGTAATAAGTATAGTAATTGTGGTTCTATCGATCATTTAAGCATAATATGGCTAATAATATGAGTTAGATTGATAATAGTGAGTGTAATAAGTATAGTAATTGTCGTTCTATCGATCATATTAGCATAATATGGTTAATAATATGAGTTAGATTGATAATAATAAGAGTAATAAGTATAGTAATTGTCGTTCTATCGATCATATAAGCATAATATGGCTAATAATATGAGTTAGATTGATAATAATAAGAGTAGTGAGTATAGTAATTGTCGTTCTACCGATCATATAAGCATAATATGGCTAATAATATGAGTTAGATTGATAATAATAAGAGTAATAAGTATAGCAATTGTCGTTCTATCGATCATTTGAGCATAATATGGCTAATAATATGAGTTAGATTGATAACAATAAGAGTAATAAGTATAGTAATTGTCGTTCTATCGATCATATAAGCATAATATGGCTAATAATATGAGCTAGATTGATAATAATAAGAGTAATGAGTACAGTAATTGTCGTTCTATCGATCATATAAGCACAATATGGCTAATAATATGAGTTAGATTGATAACAATAACAGTAGTAAGTATAGTAATTGTCGTTCTATCGATAATATAAGCATAATATGGCTAATAATATGAGTTAGATTGATAATACTAAGAGTAGTGAGTATAGTAATTCTCGTTCTATCGATCATATAAGCATAATATGGCTAATAATATGAGTTAGATTGATAACAATAAGCGTAATAAGTATAGTAATTGTCGTTCTATCGATAATATAAGCATAATATGGCTAATAATATGAGTTAGGAAGATAAAAATAAGAGTAATAAGTATAGTAATTGTCGTTCTATCGATCATTTAAGCATAATATGGCTAATAATATGAGTTAGATTGATAATAATAAGAGTAATGAGTACAGTAATTGTCGTTCTATCGATCATATAAGCATAATGTGGCTAATAATATTTGTTAGATTTATAATAATAAGAGTAATAAGTATAGTAATTGTCGTTCTATCGATAATATAAGCATAATATGGCTAATAATATGAGTTAGGTAGATAATAATAAGAGTAATAAGTATAGTGATTGTCTTTCTATCGATCATATAAGCATAATATGGCTAATAATATGAGTTAGGTTGATAATATTACGAGTAATAAGTATAGTAAATGTCGTGCTATCGATCATATCTGCATAATATGGTTAATAATATGAGTTAGATTGATAATAGTGAGTGTAATAAGTATAGTAATTGTCGTTCTATCGATCATATTAGCATAATATGGTTAATAATATGAGTTAGATTGATAATAATAAGAGTAATAAGTATAGTAATTGTCGTTCTATCGATCATATAAGCATAATATGGCTAATAATATGAGTTAGATTGATAATAATAAGAGTAGTGAGTATAGTAATTGTCGTTCTATCGATCATATAAGCATAATATGGCTAATAATATGAGTTAGATTGATAATAATAAGAGTAATAAGTATAGTAATTGTCGGTCTGTCGATCATTTAAGCATAATATGGCTAATAATATGAGTTAGATTGATAACAATAAGAGTAATAAGTATAGTAATTGTCGTTCTATCGATCATATAAGCATAATATGGTTAATAATATGAGTTAGGTTGATAATAATAAGCGTAATAAATATAGTAAATGTCGTGCTATCGATCATATCTGCATAATATGGTTAATAATATGAGTTAGATTGATAATAGTGAGTGTAATAAGTATAGTAATTGTCGTTCTAACGATCATATGAGCATAATATGGGTAATAATATGAGTTGGATTGATAATGATAAGAGTAATGAGTATAGTAATTGTAGTTCTATCGATCATATAAGCATAATATGTCTAATAATATGAGTTAGATTCATAATAATAACAGTAATAAGTATAGTAATTGTAGTTCTATCGATAATATAAGCATAATATGGCTAATAATATGAGTTAGATTGATAATACTAAGAGTAGTGAGTATAGTAATTCTCATTCTATCGATCATATACGCATAATATGGCTAATAATATGAGTTAGATTGATAATACTAAGAGTAGTGAGTATAGTAATTCTCGTTCTATATATCATATAAGCATAATATGGCTAATAATATGAGTTAGATTGATAATAATAAGCGTAATAAGTATAGTAATTGTCGTTCTATCGATAATATAAGCATAATATGGCTAATAATATGAGTTAGGTAGATAATAATAAGAGTAATAAGTATAGTAATTGTCGTTCTATCGATCATTTAAGCATAATATGGCTAATAATATGAGTTAGATTGATAATAGTGAGTGTAATAAGTATAGTAATTGTCGTTCTATCGATCATATTAGCATAATATGGTTAATAATATGAGTTAGATTGATAATACTAAGAGTAATAAGTATAGTAATTGTCGTTCTATCGATCATATAAGCATAATATGGCTAATAATATGAGTTAGATTGATAATAATAAGCGTAATAAGTATAGTAATTGTCGTTCTATCGATAATATAAGCATAATATGGCTAATAATATGAGTTAGGTAGATAAAAATAAGAGTAATAAGTATAGTAATTGTCGTTCTATCGATCATTTAAGCATAATATGGCTAATAATATGAGTTAGATTGATAATAATAAGAGTAATGAGTACAGTAATTGTCGTTCTATCGATCATATAAGCATAATATGGCTAATAATATGAGTTAGATTGATAATAATAAGAGTAATAAGTATAGTAATTGTCGGTCTATCGATCATTTAAGCATAATATGGCTAATAATATGAGTTAGATTGATAACAATAAGAGTAATAAGTATAGTAATTGTCGTTCTATCGATCATATAAGCATAACATGGCTAATAATATGAGCTAGATTGATAATAATAAGAGTGATGAGTACAGTAATTGTCGTTCTATCGATCATATAAGCACAATATGGCTAATAATATGAGTTAGATTGATAATAATAACAGTAATAAGTATAGTAATTGTCGTTCTATCGATAATATAAGCATAATATGGCTAATAATATGAGTTAGATTGATAATACTAAGAGTAGTGAGTATAGTAATTCTCGTTCTATCGATCATATAAGCATAATATGGCTAATAATATGAGTTAGATTGATAATAATAAGCGTAATAAGTATAGTAATTGTCGTTCTATCGATAATATAAGCATAATATGGCTAATAATATGAGTTAGGTAGATAAAAATAAGAGTAATAAGTATAGTAATTGTCGTTCTATCGATCATTTAAGCATAATATGGCTAATAATATGAGTTAGATTGATAATAATAAGAGTAATGAGTACAGTAATTGTCGTTCTATCGATCATATAAGCATAATGTGGCTAATAATATGAGTTAGATTTATAATAATAAGAGTAATAAGTATAGTAATTGTCGTTCTATCGATAATATAAGCATAATATGGCTAATAATATGAGTTAGGTAGATAATAATAAGAGTAATAAGTATAGTGATTGTCTTTCTATCGATCATATAAGCATAATATGGCTAATAATATGAGTTAGGTTGATAATATTACGAGTAATAAGTATAGTAAATGTCGTCCTATCGATCATATCTGCATAATATGGTTAATAATATGAGTTAGATTGATAATAGTGAATGTAATAAGTATAGTAATTGTCGTTCTATCGATCATATTAGCATAATATGGTTAATAATATGAGTTAGATTGATAATAATAAGAGTAATAAGTATAGTAATTGTCGTTCTATCGACCATATGAGCATAATATGGCTAATAATATGAGTTAGATTGATAATAATAAGAGTAATAAGTATAGTAATTGTCGTTCTATCGATCATATAAGCATAATATGGCTAATAATATGAGTTAGATTGATAATAATAAGCGTAGTGAGTATAGTAATTGTCGTTCTATCGATCATATAAGCATAATATGGCTAATAATATGAGTTAGATTGATAATAATAAGAGTAGTGAGTATAGTAATTGTCGTTCTATCGACAATATAAGCATAATATGGCTAATAATATGAGTTAGATTGATAATAATAAGAGTAATAAGTATAGTAATTGTCGTTCTATCGATCATTTAAGCATAATATGGCTAATAATATGAGTTAGATTGATAACATTAAGAGTAATAAGTATAGTAATTGTCGTTCTATCGATCATATAAGCATAATATGGCTAATAATACGAGTTAGCTTGATAATAATACGAGTAATAAGTATAGTAAATGTCGTGCTATCGATCATATCTGCATAATATGGTCAATAATATGAGTTAGATTGATAATAGTGAGTGTAATTAGTATAGTAATTGTCGTTCTATCGATCATATTAGCATAATATGGTTAATAATATGAGTTAGATTGATAATAATAAGAGTAATAAGTATAGTACTTGTCGTTCTATCGATCATATAAGCATAATATGGCTAATAATATGAGTTAGATTCATAATAATAAGAGTAGTGAGTATAGTAATTGTCGTTCTATCGATCATATAAGCATAATATGGCTAATATTATGAGTTAGATTGATAATAATAAGAGTAATAAGTATAGTAATTGTCGTTCTATCGATCATTTAAGCATAATATGGCTAATAATATGAGTTAGATTGATAACAATAAGAGTAATAAGTATAGTAATTGTCGTTCTATCGATCATATAAGCATAATATGGCTAATAATATGAGTTAGGTTGATAATAATAAGCGTAATAAATATAGTAAATGTCGTGCTATCGATCATATCTGCATAATATGGTTAATAATATGAGTTAGATTGATAATAGTGAGTGTAATAAGTATAGTAATTGTCGTTCTATCGATCATATAAGCATAATATGGCTAATATTATGAGTTAGATTGATAATAATAAGAGTAATAAGTATAGTAATTGTCGTTCTATCGATCATTTAAGCATAATATGGCTAATAATATGAGTTAGATTGATAATAATAAGAGTAGTGAGTATAGTAATTGTCGTTCTATCGATCATATAAGCATAATATGGCTAATATTATGAGTTAGATTGATAATAATAAGAGTAATAAGTATAGTAATTGTCGTTCTATCGATCATGTAAGCATAATATGGCTAATAATATGAGTTAGATTGATAACAATAAGAGTAATAAGTATTGTAATTGTCGTTCTATCGATCATATAAGCATAATATGGCTAATAATATGAGTTAGGTTGATAATAATAAGCGTAATAAATATAGTAAATGTCGTGCTATCGATCATATCTGCATAATATCGTTAATAATATGAGTTAGATTGATAATAGTGAGTGTAATAAGTATAGTAATTGTCGTTCTAACGATCATATGAGCATAATATGGGTAATAATTTGAGTTGGATTGATAATGATAAGAGTAATGAGTATAGTAATTGTCGTTCTATCGATCATTTAAGCATAATATGGCTAATAATATGAGTTAGATTGATAACATTAAGAGTAATAAGTATAGTGATTGTCTTTCTATCGATCATATAAGCATAATATGGCTAATAATATGAGTTAGGTTGATAATATTACGAGTAATAAGTATAGTAAATGTCGTGCTATCGATCATATCTGCATAATATGGTTAATAATATGAGTTAGATTGCAAATAGTGAGTGTAATAAGTATAGTAATTGTCGTTCTATCGATCATATAAGCATAATATGGCTAATAATATGAGTTAGATTGATAATAATAAGAGTAATAAGTATAGCAATTGTCGTTCTATCGATCATTTGAGCATAATATGGCTAATAATATGAGTTAGATTGATAACAATAAGAGTAATAAGTATAGTAATTGTCGTTCTATCGATCATATAAGCATAATATGGCTAATAATATGAGCTAGATTGATAATAATAAGAGTAATGAGTACAGTAATTGTCGTTCTATCGATCATATAAGCACAATATGGCTAATAATATGAGTTAGATTGATAACAATAACAGTAGTAAGTATAGTAATTGTCGTTCTATCGATAATATAAGCATAATATGGCTAATAATATGAGTTAGATTGATAATACTAAGAGTAGTGAGTATAGTAATTCTCGTTCTATCGATCATATAAGCATAATATGGCTAATAATATGAGTTAGATTGATAACAATAAGCGTAATAAGTATAGTAATTGTCGTTCTATCGATAATATAAGCATAATATGGCTAATAATATGAGTTAGGTAGATAAAAATAAGAGTAATAAGTATAGTAATTGTCGTTCTATCGATCATTTAAGCATAATATGGCTAATAATATGAGTTAGATTGATAATAATAAGAGTAATGAGTACAGTAATTGTCGTTCTATCGATCATATAAGCATAATGTGGCTAATAATATTTGTTAGATTTATAATAATAAGAGTAATAAGTATAGTAATTGTCGTTCTATCGATAATATAAGCATAATATGGCTAATAATATGAGTTAGGTAGATAATAATAAGAGTAATAAGTATAGTGATTGTCTTTCTATCGATCATATAAGCATAATATGGCTAATAATATGAGTTAGGTTGATAATATTACGAGTAATAAGTATAGTAAATGTCGTGCTATCGATCATATCTGCATAATATGGTTAATAATATGAGTTAGATTGATAATAGTGAGTGTAATAAGTATAGTAATTGTCGTTCTATCGATCATATTAGCATAATATGGTTAATAATATGAGTTAGATTGATAATAATAAGAGTAATAAGTATAGTAATTGTCGTTCTATCGATCATATAAGCATAATATGGCTAATAATATGAGTTAGATTGATAATAATAAGAGTAGTGAGTATAGTAATTGTCGTTCTATCGATCATATAAGCATAATATGGCTAATAATATGAGTTAGATTGATAATAATAAGAGTAATAAGTATAGTAATTGTCGGTCTGTCGATCATTTAAGCATAATATGGCTAATAATATGAGTTAGATTGATAACAATAAGAGTAATAAGTATAGTAATTGTCGGTCTATCGATCATTTAAGCATAATATGGCTAATAATATGAGTTAGATTGATAACAATAAGAGTAATAAGTATAGTAATTGTCGTTCTATCGATCATATAAGCATAACATGGCTAATAATATGAGCTAGATTGATAATAATAAGAGTGATGAGTACAGTAATTGTCGTTCTATCGATCATATAAGCACAATATGGCTAATAATATGAGTTAGATTGATAATAATAACAGTAATAAGTATAGTAATTGTCGTTCTATCGATAATATAAGCATAATATGGCTAATAATATGAGTTAGATTGATAATACTAAGAGTAGTGAGTATAGTAATTCTCGTTCTATCGATCATATAAGCATAATATGGCTAATAATATGAGTTAGATTGATAATAATAAGCGTAATAAGTATAGTAATTGTCGTTCTATCGATAATATAAGCATAATATGGCTAATAATATGAGTTAGGTAGATAAAAATAAGAGTAATAAGTATAGTAATTGTCGTTCTATCGATCATTTAAGCATAATATGGCTAATAATATGAGTTAGATTGATAATAATAAGAGTAATGAGTACAGTAATTGTCGTTCTATCGATCATATAAGCATAATGTGGCTAATAATATGAGTTAGATTTATAATAATAAGAGTAATAAGTATAGTAATTATCGTTCTATCGATAATATAAGCATAATATGGCTAATAATATGAGTTAGGTAGATAATAATAAGAGTAATAAGTATAGTGATTGTCTTTCTATCGATCATATAAGCATAATATGGCTAATAATATGAGTTAGGTTGATAATATTACGAGTAATAAGTATAGTAAATGTCGTCCTATCGATCATATCTGCATAATATGGTTAATAATATGAGTTAGATTGATAATAGTGAATGTAATAAGTATAGTAATTGTCGTTCTATCGATCATATTAGCATAATATGGTTAATAATATGAGTTAGATTGATAATAATAAGAGTAATAAGTATAGTAATTGTCGTTCTATCGATCATATAAGCATAATATGGCTAATAATATGAGTTAGATTGATAATAATAAGAGTAATAAGTATAGTAATTGTCGTTCTATCGATCATATAAGCATAATATGGCTAATAATATGAGTTAGATTGATAATAATAAGCGTAGTGAGTATAGTAATTGTCGTTCTATCGATCATATAAGCATAATATGGCTAATAATATGAGTTAGATTGATAATAATAAGAGTAGTGAGTATAGTAATTGTCGTTCTATCGATCATATAAGCATAATATGGCTAATAATATGAGTTAGATTGATAATAATAAGAGTAATAAGTATAGTAATTGTCGTTCTATCGATCATTTAAGCATAATATGGCTAATAATATGAGTTAGATTGATAACATTAAGAGTAATAAGTATAGTAATTGTCGTTCTATCGATCATATAAGCATAATATGGCTAATAATACGAGTTAGCTTGATAATAATACGAGTAATAAGTATAGTAAATGTCGTGCTATCGATCATATCTGCATAATATGGTCAATAATATGAGTTAGATTGATAATAGTGAGTGTAATTAGTATAGTAATTGTCGTTCTATCGATCATATTAGCATAATATGGTTAATAATATGAGTTAGATTGATAATAATAAGAGTAATAAGTATAGTACTTGTCGTTCTATCGATCATGTAAGCATAATATGGCTAATAATATGAGTTAGATTGATAATAATAAGAGTAGTGAGTATAGTAATTGTCGTTCTATCGATCATATAAGCATAATATGGCTAATATTATGAGTTAGATTGATAATAATAAGAGTAATAAGTATAGTAATTGTCGTTCTATCGATCATTTAAGCATAATATGGCTAATAATATGAGTTAGATTGATAACAATAAGAGTAATAAGTATAGTAATTGTCGTTCTATCGATCATATAAGCATAATATGGCTAATAATATGAGTTAGGTTGATAATAATAAGCGTAATAAATATAGTAAATGTCGTGCTATCGATCATATCTGCATAATATGGTTAATAATATGAGTTAGATTGATAATAGTGAGTGTAATAAGTATAGTAATTGTCGTTCTATCGATCATATAAGCATAATATGGCTAATATTATGAGTTAGATTGATAATAATAAGAGTAATAAGTATAGTAATTGTCGTTCTATCGATCATTTAAGCATAATATGGCTAATAATATGAGTTAGATTGATAATAATAAGAGTAGTGAGTATAGTAATTGTCGTTCTATCGATCATTTAAGCATAATATGGCTAATAATATGAGTTAGATTGATAATAATAAGAGTAATGAGTACAGTAATTGTCGTTCTATCGATCATATAAGCATAATATGGCTAATAATATGAGTTAGATTGATAATAATAAGCGTAATAAGTATAGTAATTGTCGTTCTATCGATAATATAAGCATAATATGGCTAATAATATGAGTTAGGTAGATAAAAATAAGAGTAATAAGTATAGTAATTGTCGTTCTGTCGATCATTTAAGCATAATATGGCTAATAATATGAGTTAGATTGATAATAATAAGAGTAATGAGTACAGTAATTGTCGTTCTATCGATCATATAAGCATAATATGGCTAATAATATGAGTTAGATTGATAATAATAAGAGTAATAAGTATAGTAATTGTCGGTCTATCGATCATTTAAGCATAATATGGCTAATAATATGAGTAAGATTGATAACAATAAGAGTAATAAGTATAGTAATTGTCGTTCTATCGATCATATAAGCATAACATGGCTAATAATATGAGCTAGATTGATAATAATAAGAGTGATGAGTACAGTAATTGTCGTTCTATCGATCATATAAGCACAATATGGCTAATAATATGAGTTAGATTGATAATAATAACAGTAATAAGTATAGTAATTGTCGTTCTATCGATAATATAAGCATAATATGGCTAATAATATGAGTTAGATTGATAATACTAAGAGTAGTGAGTATAGTAATTCTCGTTCTATCGATCATATAAGCATAATATGGCTAATAATATGAGTTAGATTGATAATAATAAGCGTAATAAGTATAGTAATTGTCGTTCTATCGATAATATAAGCATAATATGGCTAATAATATGAGTTAGGTAGATAAAAATAAGAGTAATAAGTATAGTAATTGTCGTTCTATCGATCATTTAAGCATAATATGGCTAATAATATGAGTTAGATTGATAATAATAAGAGTAATGAGTACAGTAATTGTCGTTCTATCGATCATATAAGCATAATGTGGCTAATAATATGAGTTAGATTTATAATAATAAGAGTAATAAGTATAGTAATTGTCGTTCTATCGATAATATAAGCATAATATGGCTAATAATATGAGTTAGGTAGATAATAATAAGAGTAATAAGTATAGTGATTGTCGTTCTATCGATCATATAAGCATAATATGGCTAATAATATGAGTTAGATTGATAATAATAAGAGTAGTGAGTATAGTAATTGTCGTTCTATCGATCATATAAGCATAATATGGCTAATAATATGAGTTAGATTGATAATAATAAGAGTAATAAGTATAGTAATTGTCGGTCTATCGATCATTTAAGCATAATATGGCTAATAATATGAGTTAGATTGATAACAATAAGAGTAATAAGTATAGTAATTGTCGTTCTATCGATCATATAAGCATAATATGGCTAATAATATGAGTTAGATTTATAATAATAGGAGTAATAAGTATAGTAATTGTCGTTCTATCGATCATATAAGCACAATATGGCTAATAATATGAGTTAGATTGATAATAATAAGAGTAATAAGTATAGTAATTGTCGTTCTATCGATCATATAAGCATAATATGGCTAATAATATGAGTTAGATTGATAATAATAAGAGTAGTGAGTATAGTAATTGTCGTTCTATCGATCATATAAGCATAATATGGCTAATAATATGAGTTAGATTGATAATAATAAGAGTAGTGAGTATAGTAATTGTCGTTCTATCGATCATATAAGCATAATATGGCTAATAATATGAGTTAGATTGATAATAATAAGAGTAATAAGTATAGTAATTGTCGTTCTATCGATCATTTAAGCATAATATGGCTAATAATATGAGTTAGATTGATAACATTAAGAGTAATAAGTATAGTAATTGTCGTTCTATCGATCATATAAGCATAATATGGCTAATAATACGAGTTAGCTTGATAATAATACGAGTAATAAGTATAGTAAATGTCGTGCTATCGATCATATCTGCATAATATGGTCAATAATATGAGTTAGATTGATAATAGTGAGTGTAATTAGTATAGTAATTGTCGTTCTATCGATCATATTAGCATAATATGGTTAATAATATGAGTTAGATTGATAATAATAAGAGTAATAAGTATAGTACTTGTCGTTCTATCGATCATATAAGCATAATATGGCTAATAATATGAGTTAGATTGATAATAATAAGAGTAATAAGTATAGTAATTGTCGTTCTATCGATCATTTAAGCATAATATGGCTAATAATATGAGTTAGATTGATAACAATAAGAGTAATAAGTATAGTAATTGTCGTTCTATCGATCATATAAGCACAATATGGCTAATAATATGAGTTAGGTTGATAATAATAAGCGTAATAAATATAGTAAATGTCGTGCTATCGATCATATCTGCATAATATGGTTAATAATATGAGTTAGATTGATAATAGTGAGTGTAATAAGTATAGTAATTGTCGTTCTATCGATCATATAAGCATAATATGGCTAATATTATGAGTTAGATTGATAATAATAAGAGTAATAAGTATAGTAATTGTCGTTCTATCGATCATTTAAGCATAATATGGCTAATAATATGAGTTAGATTGATAATAATAAGCGTAATAAGTATAGTAATTGTCGTTCTATCGATAATATAAGCATAATATGGCTAATAATATGAGTTAGGTAGATAAAAATAAGAGTAATGAGTACAGTAATTGTCGTTCTATCGATCATATAAGCATAATATGGCTAATAATATGAGTTAGATTGATAATAATAAGAGTAATAAGTATAGTAATTGTCGGTCTATCGATCATTTAAGCATAATATGGCTAATAATATGAGTTAGATTTTTAATAATAGGAGTAATAAGTATAGTAATTGTCGTTCTATCGATCATATAAGCACAATATGGCTAATAATACGAGTTAGCTTGATAATAATACGAGTAATAAGTATAGTAAATGTCGTGCTATCGATCATATCTGCATAATATGGTCAATAATATGAGTTAGATTGATAATAGTGAGTGTAATTAGTATAGTAATTGTCGTTCTATCGATCATATTAGCATAATATGGTTAATAATATGAGTTAGATTGATAATAATAAGAGTAATAAGTATAGTACTTGTCGTTCTATCGATCATATAAGCATAATATGGCTAATAATATGAGTTAGATTGATAATAATAAGAGTAGTGAGTATAGTAATTGTCGTTCTATCGATCATTTAATCATAATATGGCTAATAATATGAGTTAGATTGATAATAATAAGAGTAATGAGTACAGTAATTGTCGTTCTATCGATCATATAAGCATAATATGGCTAATAATATGAGTTGGATTGATAATAATAAGAGTAATAAGTATAGTAATTGTCGGTCTATCGATCATTTAAGCATAATATGGCTAATAATATGAGTTAGATTGATAACAATAAGAGTAATAAGTATAGTAATTGTCGTTCTATCGATCATATAAGCATAATATGGCTAATAATATGAGCTAGATTGATAATAATAAGAGTGATGAGTACAGTAATTGTCGTTCTATCGATCATATAAGCACAATATGGCTAATAATATGAGTTAGATTGATAATAATAACAGTAATAAGTATAGTAATTGTCGTTCTATCGATAATATAAGCATAATATGGCTAATAATATGAGTTAGATTGATAATACTAAGAGTAGTGAGTATAGTAATTCTCGTTCTATCGATCATATAAGCATAATATGGCAAATAATATGAGTTAGATTGATAATAATAAGCGTAATAAGTATAGTAATTGTCGTTCTATCGATAATATAAGCATAATATGGCTAATAATATGAGTTAGGTAGATAAAAATAAGAGTAATAAGTATAGTAATTGTCGTTCTATCGATCATTTAAGCATAATATGGCTAATAATATGAGTTAGATTGATAATAATAAGAGTAATGAGTACAGTAATTGTCGTTCTATCGATCATATAAGCATAATGTGGCTAATAATATGAGTTAGATTTATAATAATAAGAGTAATAAGTATAGTAATTGTCGTTCTATCGATAATATAAGCATAATATGGCTAATAATATGAGTTAGGTAGATAATAATAAGAGTAATAAGTATAGTGATTGTCTTTCTATCGATCATATAAGCATAATATGGCTAATAATATGAGTTAGGTTGATAATATTACGAGTAATAAGTATAGTAAATGTCGTCCTATCGATCATATCTGCATAATATGGTTAATAATATGAGTTAGATTGATAATAGTGAATGTAATAAGTATAGTAATTGTCGTTCTATCGATCATATTAGCATAATATGGTTAATAATATGAGTTAGATTGATAATAATAAGAGTAATAAGTATAGTAATTGTCGTTCTATCGATCATATAAGCATAATATGGCTAATAATATGAGTTAGATTGATAATAATAAGAGTAGTGAGTATAGTAATTGTCGTTCTATCGATCATATAAGCATAATATGGCTAATAATATGAGTTAGATTGATAATAATAAGAGTAATAAGTATAGTAATTGTCGGTCTATCGATCATTTAAGCATAATATGGCTAATAATATGAGTTAGATTTATAATAATAGGAGTAATAAGTATAGTAATTGTCGTTCTATCGATCATATAAGCACAATATGGCTAATAATATGAGTTAGATTGATAATAATAAGAGTAATAAGTATAGTAATTGTCGTTCTATCGATCATATAAGCATAATATGGCTAATAATATGAGTTAGATTGATAATAATAAGAGTAGTGAGTATAGTAATTGTCGTTCTATCGATCATATAAGCATAATATGGCTAATAATATGAGTTAGATTGATAATAATAAGAGTAGTGAGTATAGTAATTGTCGTTCTATCGATCATATAAGCATAATATGGCTAATAATATGAGTTAGATTGATAATAATAAGAGTAATAAGTATAGTAATTGTCGTTCTATCGATCATTTAAGCATAATATGGCAAATAATATGAGTTAGATTGATAACATTAAGAGTAATAAGTATAGTAATTGTCGTTCTATCGATCATATAAGCATAATATGGCTAATAATACGAGTTAGCTTGATAATAATACGAGTAATAAGTATAGTAAATGTCGTGCTATCGATCATATCTGCATAATATGGTCAATAATATGAGTTAGATTGATAATAGTGAGTGTAATTAGTATAGTAATTGTCGTTCTATCGATCATATTAGCATAATATGGTTAATAATATGAGTTAGATTGATAATAATAAGAGTAATAAGTATAGTACTTGTCGTTCTATCGATCATATAAGCATAATATGGCTAATAATATGAGTTAGATTGATAATAATAAGAGTAGTGAGTATAGTAATTGTCGTTCTATCGATCATGTAAGCATAATATGGCTAATATTATGAGTTAGATTGATAATAATAAGAGTAATAAGTATAGTAATTGTCGTTCTATCGATCATTTAAGCATAATATGGCTAATAATATGAGTTAGATTGATAACAATAAGAGTAATAAGTATAGTAATTGTCGTTCTATCGATCATATAAGCATAATATGGCTAATAATATGAGTTAGGTTGATAATAATAAGCGTAATAAATATAGTAAATGTCGTGCTATCGATCATATCTGCATAATATGGATAATAATATGAGTTAGATTGATAATAATAAGAGTAATAAGTATAGTAATTGTCGTTCTATCGATCATATCTGCATAATATGGTCAATAATATGAGTTAGATTGATAATAATAAGAGTAGTGAGTATAGTAATTGTCGTTCTATCGATAATATAAGCATAATATGGCTAATAATATGAGTTAGGTAGATAATAATAAGAGTAATAAGTATAGTGATTGTCTTTCTATCGATCATATAAGCATAATATGGCTAATAATATGAATTAGGTTGATAATATTACGAGTAATAAGTATAGTAATTGTCGGTCTATCGATCATTTAAGCATAATATGGCTAATAATATGAGTTAGATTGATAACAATAAGAGTAATAAGTATAGTAATTGTCGTTCTATCGATCATATAAGCATAATATGGCTAATAATATGAGCTAGATTGATAATAATAAGAGTAATGAGTACAGTAATTGTCGTTCTATCGATCATATAAGCACAATATGGCTAATAATATGAGTTAGATTGATAATAATAACAGTAATAAGTATAGTAATTGTCGTTCTATCGATAATATAAGCATAATATGGCTAATAATATGAGTTAGATTGATAATACTAAGAGTAGTGAGTATAGTAATTCTCGTTCTATCGATCATATAAGCATAATATGGCTAATAATATGAGTTAGATTGATAATAATAAGCGTAATAAGTATAGTAATTCTCGTTCTATCGATCATATAAGCATAATATGGCTAATAATATGAGTTAGGTAGATAATAATAAGAGTAATAAGTATAGTAATTGTCGTTCAATCGATCATTTAAGCATAATATGGCTAATAATATGAGTTAGATTGATAATAATAAGAGTAATGAGTACAGTAATTGTCGTTCTATCGATCATATAAGCACAATATGGCTAATAATATGAGTTAGATTGATAATAATAACAGTAATAAGTATAGTAATTGTCGTTCTATCGATAATATAAGCATAATATGGCTAATAATATGAGTTAGATTGATAATACTAAGAGTAGTGAGTATAGTAATTCTCGTTCTATCGATCATATAAGCATAATATGGCTAATAATATGAGTTAGATTGATAATAATAAGCGTAATAAGTATAGTAATTGTCGTTCTATCGATAATATAAGCATAATATGGCTAATAATATGAGTTAGGTAGATAAAAATAAGAGTAATAAGTATAGTAATTGTCGTTCTATCGATCATTTAAGCATAATATGGCTAATAATATGAGTTAGGTAGATAAAAATAAGAGTAATAAGTATAGTAATTGTCGTTCTATCGATCATTTAAGCATAATATGGCTAATAATATGAGTTAGATTGATAATAATAAGAGTAATGAGTACAGTAATTGTCGTTCTATCGATCATATAAGCATAATGTGGCTAATAATATGAGTTAGATTTATAATAATAAGAGTAATAATTATAGTAATTGTCGTTCTATCGATAATATAAGCATAATATGGCTAATAATATGAGTTAGGTAGATAATAATAAGAGTAATAGGTATAGTGATTGTCTTTCTATCGATCATATAAGCATAATATGGCTAATAATATGAGTTAGGTTGATAATATTACGAGTAATAAGTATAGTAATTGTCGGTCTATCGATCATTTAAGCATAATATGGCTAATAATATGAGTTAGATTGATAACAATAAGAGTAATAAGTATAGTAATTGTCGTTCTATCGATCATATAAGCATAATATGGCTAATAATATGAGCTAGATTGATAATAATAAGAGTAATGAGTACAGTAATTGTCGTTCTATCGATCATATTAGCATAATATGGTTAATAATAATAGTTAGATTGATAACAATAAGAGTAATAAGTATAGTAATTGTCGTTCTATCGATCATATTAGCATAATATGGTTAATAACATGAGTTAGATTGATAATAATAAGAGTAATAAGTATAGTGACTGTCGTTCTATCGATCATATAAGCATAATATGGCTAATAATATGACTTAGATTGATAATAATAAGAGTAATAAGTATAGTAATTGTCGTTCTATCGATCATATCTGCATAATATGGTCAATGATATGAGTAAGATTGATAATAATAAGAGTAATAAGTATAGTAATTGTCGTTCTATCGATAATATACGCATAATATGGCTAATAATATGAGTTAGATTGATAATACTAAGAGTAGTGAGTATAGTAGTTCGCGTTCTATCGATCATATAAGCATAATATGGCTAATAATATGAGTTAGGTAGATAATAATAAGAGTAATAAGAATAGTAATTGTCGTTCAATCGATCATTTAAGCATAATATGGCTAATAATATGAGTTAGATTGATAATAATAAGAGTAATGAGTACAGTAATTGTCGTTCTATCGATCATATAAGCACAATATGGCTAATAATATGAGTTAGATTGATAATAATAACAGTAATAAGTATAGTAATTGTCGTTCTATCGATAATATAAGCATAATATGGCTAATAATATGAGTTAGATTGATAATACTAAGAGTAGTGAGTATAGTAATTCTCGTTCTATCGATCATATAAGCATAATATGGCTAATAATATGAGTTAGATTGATAATAATAAGCGTAATAAGTATAGTAATTGTCGTTCTATCGATAATATAAGCATAATATGGCTAATAATATGAGTTAGGTAGATAAAAATAAGAGTAATAAGTATAGTAATTGTCGTTCTATCGATCATTTAAGCATAATATGGCTAATAATATGAGTTAGATTGATAATAATAAGAGTAATGAGTACAGTAATTGTCGTTCTATCGATCATATAAGCATAATGTGGCTAATAATATGAGTTAGATTTATAATAATAAGAGTAATAAGTATAGTAAATGTCGTTCTATCGATAATATAAGCATAATATGGCTAATAATATGAGTTAGGTAGATAATAATAAGAGTAATAAGTATAGTGATTGTCTTTCTATCGATCATATAAGCATAATATGGCTAATAATATGAGTTAGGTTGATAATATTACGAGTAATAAGTATAGTAAATGTCGTGCTATCGACCATATCTGCATAATATGGTTAATAATATGAGTTAGATTGATAATAGTGAGTGTAATAAGTATAGTAATTGTCGTTCTATCGATCATATTAGCATAATATGGTTAATAATATGAGTTAGATTGATAATAATAAGAGTAATAAGTATAGTAATTGTCGTTCTATCGATCATATAAGCATAATATGGCTAATAATATGAGTTGGATTGATAATAATAAGAGTAGTGAGTATAGTAATTGTCGTTCTATCGATCATATAAGCATAATATGGCTAATAATATGAGTTAGATTGATAATAATAAGAGTAATAAGTATAGTAATTGTCGGTCTATCGATCATTTAAGCATAATATGGCTAATAATATGAGTTAGATTGATAACAATAAGAGTAATAAGTATAGTAATTGTCGTTCTATCGATCATATAAGCATAATATGGCTAATAATATGAGCTAGATTGATAATAATAAGAGTAATGAGTACAGTAATTGTCGTTCTATCGATCATATAAGCACAATATGGCTAATAATATGAGTTAGATTGATAATAATAACAGTAGTAAGTATAGTAATTGTCGTTCTATCGATAATATAAGCATAATATGGCTAATAACATGAGTTAGATTGATAATACTAAGAGCAGTGAGTATAGTAACTCTCGTTCTATCGATCATATAAGCATAATATGGCTAATAATATGAGTTAGATTGATAATAATAAGCGTAATAAGTATAGTAATTGTCGTTCTATCGATAATATAAGCATAATATGGCTAATAATATGAGTTAGGTAGATAAAAATAAGAGTAATAAGTATAGTAATTGTCGTTCTATCGATCATTTAAGCATAATATGGCTAATAATATGAGTTAGATTGATAATAATAAGAGTAATGAGTACAGTAATTGTCGTTCTATCGATCATATAAGCATAATGTGGCTAATAATATGAGTTAGATTTATAATAATAAGAGTAATAAGTATAGTAATTGTCGTTCTATCGATAATATAAGCATAATATGGCTAATAATATGAGTTAGATTTATAATAATAAGAGTAATAAGTATAGTAATTGTCGTTCTATCGATAATATAAGCATAATATGGCTAATAATATGAGTTAGATTTATAATAATAAGAGTAATAAGTATAGTAATTGTCGTTCTATCGATAATATAAGCATAATATGGCTAATAATATGAGTTAGGTAGATAATAATAAGAGTAATATGTATAGTGATTGTCTTTCTATCGATCATTTAAGCATAATATGGCTAATAATATGAGTTAGGTTGATAATAATAAGCGTAATAAATATAGTAAATGTCGTGCTATCGATCATATCTGCATAATATGGTTAATAATATGAGTTAGATTGATAATAGTGAGTGTAATAAGTATAGTAATTGTCGTTCTAACGATCATATGAGCATAATATGGGTAATAATATGAGTTGGATTGATAATGATAAGAGTAATGAGTATAGAAATTGTAGTTCTATCGATCATATAAGCATAATATGTCTAATAATATGAGTTAGATTCATAATAATAAGAGTAATAAGTATAGTAATTGTCGTTCTATCGATCATATTAGCATAATATGGTTAATAATAATAGTTAGATTGATAACAATAAGAGTAATAAGTATAGTAATTGTCGTTCTATCGATCATATTAGCATAATATGGTTAATAACATGAGTTAGATTGATAATAATAAGAGTAATAAGTATAGTGACTGTCGTTCTATCGATCATATAAGCATAATATGGCTAATAATATGACTTAGATTGATAATAATAAGAGTAATAAGTATAGTAATTGTCGTTCTATCGATCATATCTGCATAATATGGTCAATGATATGAGTTAGATTGATAATAATAAGAGTAATAAGTATAGTAATTGTCGTTCTATCGATAATATACGCATAATATGGCTAATAATATGAGTTAGATTGATAATACTAAGAGTAGTGAGTATAGTAGTTCTCGTTCTATCGATCATATAAGCATAATATGGCTAATAATATGAGTTAGGTAGATAATAATAAGAGTAATAAGTATAGTAATTGTCCTTCAATCGATCATTTAAGCATAATATGGCTAATAATATGAGTTAGATTGATAATAATAAGAGTAATGAGTCCAGTAATTGTCGTTCTATCGATCATATAAGCACAATATGGCTAATAATATGAGTTAGATTGATAATAATAACAGTAATAAGTATAGTAATTGTCGTTCTATCGATAATATAAGCATAATATGGCTAATAATATGAGTTAGATTGATAATACTAAGAGTAATGAGTACAGTAATTGTCGTTCTATCGATCATATAAGCATAATGTGGCTAATAATATGAGTTAGATTTATAATAATAAGAGTAATAAGTATAGTAATTGTCGTTCTATCGATAATATAAGCATAATATGGCTAATAATATGAGTTAGGTAGATAATAATAAGAGTAATAAGTATAGTGATTGTCTTTCTATCGATCATATAAGCATAATATGGCTAATAATATGAGTTAGGTTGATAATATTACGAGTAATAAGTATAGTAATTGTCGGTCTATCGATCATTTAAGCATAATATGGCTAATAATATGAGTTAGATTGATAACAATAAGAGTAATAAGTATAGTAATTGTCGTTCTATCGATCATATAAGCATAATATGGCTAATAATATGAGCTAGATTGATAATAATAAGAGTAATGAGTACAGTAATTGTCGTTCTATCGATCATATAAGCACAATATGGCTAATAATATGAGTTAGATTGATAATAATAACAGTAATAAGTATAGTAATTGTCGTTCTATCGATAATATAAGCATAATATGGCTAATAATATGAGTTAGATTGATAATACTAAGAGTAGTGAGTATAGTAATTCTCGTTCTATCGATCATATAAGCATAATATGGCTAATAATATGAGTTAGATTGATAATAATAAGCGTAATAAGTATAGTAATTCTCGTTCTATCGATCATATAAGCATAATATGGCTAATAATATGAGTTAGGTAGATAAAAATAAGAGTAATAAGTATAGTAATTGTCGTTCTATCGATCATTTAAGCATAATATGGCTAATAATATGAGTTAGATTGATAATAATAAGAGTAATAAGTATAGTGACTGTCGTTCTATCGATCATATAAGCATAATATGGCTAATAATATGACTTAGATTGATAATAATAAGAGTAATAAGTATAGTAATTGTCGTTCTATCGATCATATCTGCATAATATGGTCAATGATATGAGTAAGATTGATAATAATAAGAGTAATAAGTATAGTAATTGTCGTTCTATCGATAATATACGCATAATATGGCTAATAATATGAGTTAGATTGATAATACTAAGAGTAGTGAGTATAGTAGTTCTCGTTCTATCGATCATATAAGCATAATATGGCTAATAATATGAGTTAGGTAGATAATAATATGAGTAATAAGAATAGTAATTGTCGTTCAATCGATCATTTAAGCATAATATGGCTAATAATATGAGTTAGATTGATAATAATAAGAGTAATGAGTACAGTAATTGTCGTTCTATCGATCATATAAGCACAATATGGCTAATAATATGAGTTAGATTGATAATAATAACAGTAATAAGTATAGTAATTGTCGTTCTATCGATAATATAAGCATAATATGGCTAATAATATGAGTTAGATTGATAATACTAAGAGTAGTGAGTATAGTAATTCTCGTTCTATCGATCATATAAGCATAATATGGCTAATAATATGAGTTAGATTGATAATAATAAGCGTAATAAGTATAGTAATTGTCGTTCTATCGATAATATAAGCATAATATGGCTAATAATATGAGTTAGGTAGATAAAAATAAGAGTAATAAGTATAGTAATTGTCGTTCTATCGATCATTTAAGCATAATATGGCTAATAATATGAGTTAGATTGATAATAATAAGAGTAATGAGTACAGTAATTGTCGTTCTATCGATCATATAAGCATAATGTGGCTAATAATATGAGTTAGATTTATAATAATAAGAGTAATAAGTATAGTAAATGTCGTTCTATCGATAATATAAGCATAATATGGCTAATAATATGAGTTAGGTAGATAATAATAAGAGTAATAAGTATAGTGATTGTCTTTCTATCGATCATATAAGCATAATATGGCTAATAATATGAGTTAGGTTGATAATATTACGAGTAATAAGTATAGTAAATGTCGTGCTATCGACCATATCTGCATAATATGGTTAATAATATGAGTTAGATTGATAATAGTGAGTGTAATAAGTATAGTAATTGTCGTTCTATCGATCATATTAGCATAATATGGTTAATAATATGAGTTAGATTGATAATAATAAGAGTAATAAGTATAGTAATTGTCGTTCTATCGATCATATAAGCATAATATGGCTAATAATATGAGTTGGATTGATAATAATAAGAGTAGTGAGTATAGTAATTGTCGTTCTATCGATCATATAAGCATAATATGGCTAATAATATGAGTTAGATTGATAATAATAAGAGTAATAAGTATAGTAATTGTCGGTCTATCGATCATTTAAGCATAATATGGCTAATAATATGAGTTAGATTGATAACAATAAGAGTAATAAGTATAGTAATTGTCGTTCTATCGATCATATAAGCATAATATGGCTAATAATATGAGCTAGATTGATAATAATAAGAGTAATGAGTACAGTAATTGTCGTTCTATCGATCATATAAGCACAATATGGCTAATAATATGAGTTAGATTGATAATAATAACAGTAGTAAGTATAGTAATTGTCGTTCTATCGATAATATAAGCATAATATGGCTAATAACATGAGTTAGATTGATAATACTAAGAGCAGTGAGTATAGTAACTCTCGTTCTATCGATCATATAAGCATAATATGGCTAATAATATGAGTTAGATTGATAATAATAAGCGTAATAAGTATAGTAATTGTCGTTCTATCGATAATATAAGCATAATATGGCTAATAATATGAGTTAGGTAGATAAAAATAAGAGTAATAAGTATAGTAATTGTCGTTCTATCGATCATTTAAGCATAATATGGCTAATAATATGAGTTAGATTGATAATAATAAGAGTAATGAGTACAGTAATTGTCGTTCTATCGATCATATAAGCATAATGTGGCTAATAATATGAGTTAGATTTATAATAATAAGAGTAATAAGTATAGTAATTGTCGTTCTATCGATAATATAAGCATAATATGGCTAATAATATGAGTTAGATTTATAATAATAAGAGTAATAAGTATAGTAATTGTCGTTCTATCGATAATATAAGCATAATATGGCTAATAATATGAGTTAGATTTATAATAGTAAGAGTAATAAGTATAGTAATTGTCGTTCTATCGATAATATAAGCATAATATGGCTAATAATATGAGTTAGGTAGATAATAATAAGAGTAATATGTATAGTGATTGTCTTTCTATCGATCATTTAAGCATAATATGGCTAATAATATGAGTTAGATTGATAATAATAAGCGTAATAAGTATAGTAATTCTCGTTCTATCGATCATATAAGCATAATATGGCTAATAATATGAGTTAGGTAGATAATAATAAGAGTAATAAGTATAGTAATTGTCGTTCAATCGATCATTTAAGCATAATATGGCTAATAATATGAGTTAGATTGATAATAATAAGAGTAATGAGTACAGTAATTGTCGTTCTATCGATCATATAAGCACAATATGGCTAATAATATGAGTTAGATTGATAATAATAACAGTAATAAGTATAGTAATTGTCGTTCTATCGATAATATAAGCATAATATGGCTAATAATATGAGTTAGATTGATAATACTAAGAGTAGTGAGTATAGTAATTCTCGTTCTATCGATCATATAAGCATAATATGGCTAATAATATTAGTTAGATTGATAATAATAAACGTAATAAGTATAGTAATTGTCGTTCTATCGATAATATAAGCATAATATGGCTAATAATATGAGTTAGGTAGATAAAAATAAGAGTAATAAGTATAGTAATTGTCGTTCTATCGATCATTTAAGCATAATATGGCTAATAATATGAGTTAGATTGATAATAATAAGAGTAATGAGTACAGTAATTGTCGTTCTATCGATCATATAAGCATAATGTGGCTAATACTATGAGTTAGATTTATAATAATAAGAGTATAAGTATAGTAATTGTCGTTCTATCGATAATATAAGCATAATATGGCTAATAATATGAGTTAGGTAGATAATAATAAGAGTAATAAGTATAGTGATTGTCTTTCTATCGATCATATAAGCATAATATGGCTAATAATATGAGTTAGGTTGATAATATTACGAGTAATAAGTATAGTAATTGTCGGTCTATCGATCATTTAAGCATAATATGGCTAATAATATGAGTTAGATTGATAACAATAAGAGTAATAAGTATAGTAATTGTCGTTCTATCGATCATATAAGCATAATATGGCTAATAATATGAGTTGGATTGATAATAATAAGAGTAGTGAGTATAGTAATTGTCGTTCTATCGATCATATAAGCATAATATGGCTAATAATATGAGTTAGATTGATAATAATAAGAGTAATAAGTATAGTAATTGTCGGTCTATCGATCATTTAAGCATAATATGGCTAATAATATGAGTTAGATTGATAACAATAAGAGTAATAAGTATAGTAATTGTCGTTCTATCGATCATATAAGCATAATATGGCTAATAATATGAGCTAGATTGATAATAATAAGAGTAATGAGTACAGTAATTGTCGTTCTATCGATCATATAAGCACAATATGGCTAATAATATGAGTTAGATTGATAATAATAACAGTAATAAGTATAGTAATTGTCGTTCTATCGATAATATAAGCATAATATGGCTAATAATATGAGTTAGATTGATAATACTAAGAGTAGTGAGTATAGTAATTCTCGTTCTATCGATCATATAAGCATAATATGGCTAATAATATGAGTTAGATTGATAATAATAAGCGTAATACGTATAGTAATTCTCGTTCTATCGATCATATAAGCATAATATGGCTAATAATATGAGTTAGGTAGATAATAATAAGAGTAATAAGTATAGTAATTGTCGTTCAATCGATCATTTAAGCATAATATGGCTAATAATATGAGTTAGATTGATAATAATAAGAGTAATGAGTACAGTAATTGTCGTTCTATCGATCATATAAGCACAATATGGCAAATAATATGAGTTAGATTGATAATAATAAGAGTAATGAGTACAGTAATTGTCGTTCTATCGATCATATAAGCACAATATGGCTAATAATATGAGTTAGATTGATAATAATAACAGTAATAAGTATAGTAATTGTCGTTCTATCGATAATATAAGCATAATATGGCTAATAATATGAGTTAGATTGATAATACTAAGAGTAGTGAGTATAGTAATTCTCGTTCTATCGATCATATAAGCATAATATGGCTAATAATATTAGTTAGATTGATAATAATAAACGTAATAAGTATAGTAATTGTCGTTCTATCGATAATATAAGCATAATATGGCTAATAATATGAGTTAGGTAGATAAAAATAAGAGTAATAAGTATAGTAATTGTCGTTCTATCGATCATTTAAGCATAATATGGCTAATAATATGAGTTAGATTGATAATAATAAGAGTAATGAGTACAGTAATTGTCGTTCTATCGATCATATAAGCATAATGTGGCTAATACTATGAGTTAGATTTATAATAATAAGAGTAATAAGTATAGTAATTGTCGTTCTATCGATAATATAAGCATAATATGGCTAATAATATGAGTTAGGTAGATAATAATAAGAGTAATAAGTATAGTGATTGTCTTTCTATCGATCATATAAGCATAATATGGCTAATAATATGAGTTAGGTTGATAATATTACGAGTAATAAGTATAGTAATTGTCGGTCTATCGATCATTTAAGCATAATATGGCTAATAATATGAGTTAGATTGATAACAATAAGAGTAATAAGTATAGTAATTGTCGTTCTATCGATCATATAAGCATAATATGGCTAATAATATGAGTTGGATTGATAATAATAAGAGTAGTGAGTATAGTAATTGTCGTTCTATCGATCATATAAGCATAATATGGCTAATAATATGAGTTAGATTGATAATAATAAGAGTAATAAGTATAGTAATTGTCGGTCTATCGATCATTTAAGCATAATATGGCTAATAATATGAGTTAGATTGATAACAATAAGAGTAATAAGTATAGTAATTGTCGTTCTATCGATCATATAAGCATAATATGGCTAATAATATGAGCTAGATTGATAATAATAAGAGTAATGAGTACAGTAATTGTCGTTCTATCGATCATATAAGCACAATATGGCTAATAATATGAGTTAGATTGATAATAATAACAGTAATAAGTATAGTAATTGTCGTTCTATCGATAATATAAGCATAATATGGCTAATAATATGAGTTAGATTGATAATACTAAGAGTAGTGAGTATAGTAATTCTCGTTCTATCGATCATATAAGCATAATATGGCTAATAATATGAGTTAGATTGATAATAATAAGCGTAATACGTATAGTAATTCTCGTTCTATCGATCATATAAGCATAATATGGCTAATAATATGAGTTAGGTAGATAATAATAAGAGTAATAAGTATAGTAATTGTCGTTCAATCGATCATTTAAGCATAATATGGCTAATAATATGAGTTAGATTGATAATAATAAGAGTAATGAGTACAGTAATTGTCGTTCTATCGATCATATAAGCACAATATGGCAAATAATATGAGTTAGATTGATAATAATAAGAGTAATAAGTATAGTAATTGTCGTTCTATCGATCATATAAGCATAATATGGCTAATAATACGAGTTAGGTTGATAATAATAAGCGTAATAAATATAGTAAATGTCGTGCTATCGATCATATCTGCATAATATGGTTAATAATATGAGTTAGATTGATAATAGTGAGTGTAATAAGTATAGTAATTGTCGTTCTATCGATCATATGAGCATAATATGGGTAATAACATGAGTTGGATTGATAATGATAAGAGTAATGAGTATAGTAATTGTAGTTCTATCGATCATATAAGCATAATATGTCTAATAATATGACTTAGATTCATAATAATAAGAGTAATAAGTATAGTAATTGTCGTTCTATCGATCATATAAGCATAATATGGCTAATAATATGAGTTAGGTTGATAATAATAAGAGTAATAAGTATAGTAAATGTCGTGCTATCGATCATATCTGCATAATATGGTTAATAATAAGAGTTAGATTGATAATAGTGAGTGTAAGAAGTATAGTAATTATCGTTTTATCGATCATATTAGCATAATATGGTTAATAACATCAGTTAGATTGATAATAGTAAGAGTAATAAGTATAGTGATTGTCGTTCTATCGATCATATAAGCATAATATGGCTAATAATATGAGTTAGATTGATAATATAAAGAGTAATAAGTATAGTAATTGTCGTTCTATCGATCATAATTGCATAATATGGATAATAATATGAGTTAGATTGATAGTAGTGAGTGTAATAAATATAGTAATTGTCGTTCTATCGCTCATATAAGCACAATATGGCTAATAATATGAGTTAGATTGATAATAATAAGAGTAATAAGTATAGTAATTGTTGTTCTATCGATCATGTAAGCATAATATGGCTAATAATATGAGTTAGATTGATAATAATAAGTGTAATAAGTATAATAATTGTCGTTCTATCGATCATAATTCCATAATATGGTTAATAATATGAGTTAGATTGATCATAATAAGAGCAATGAGTATAGTAGTTGTCGTACTATCGATCATGTAAGCATAATATGGCTAATAATATTAGGTAGATTGATAATAATAAGTGTAATAAGTATAGTAATTGTCGTCCTATCGATCATAATTGCATAATATGGTTAATAATATGAGTTAGATTGATAATAATAAGAGTAATAAGTATAGTAATTGTCGTTATATCGATCATATAAGCATAATATGGCTAATAGCATGAGTTAGACTGATAATAATAAGAGTAATGAGTATAGTAATTGTCGTTCTATCGATCATATCTGCATAATATGTTTAATAATATGAGTTAGATTGATAATAATAAGAGCAATGAGTATAGTAGTTGTCGTTATATCGATCATGTAAGCATAATATGGCTAATAGCATGAGTTAGATTGATAATAATAAGAGTAATGAGTATAGTAATTGTCGTTCTATCGATCATATCTGCATAATATGTTTAATAATATGAGTTAGATTGATAATAATAAGAGCAATGAGTATAGTAGTTGTCGTACTATCGATCATGTAAGCATAATATGGCTAATAATATTAGGTAGATTGATAATAATAAGTGTAATAAGTATAGTAATTGTCGTCCTATCGATCATAATTGCATAATATGGTTAATAATATGAGTTAGATTGATGATAATAAGAGCAATGAGTATAGTAATTGTCGTACTATCGATCATATAAGCACAATATGGCTAATAATATGAGTTAGATTGATAATAATAACAGTAATAAGTATAGTAATTGTCGTTCTATCGATAATATAAGCATAATATGGCTAATAATATGAGTTAGATTGATAATACTAAGAGTAGTGAGTATAGTAATTCTCGTTCTATCGATCATATAAGCATAATATGGCTAATAATATGAGTTAGATTGATAATAATAAGCGTAATAAGTATAGTAATTGTCGTTCTATCGATAATATAAGCATAATATGGCTAATAATATGAGTTAGATTGATAATACTAAGAGTAGTGAGTATAGTAATTCTCGTTCTATCGATCATATAAGCATAATATGGCTAATAATATGAGTTAGATTGATAATAGAAAGCGTAATAAGTATAGTAATTGTCGTTCTATCGATAATATAAGCATAATATGGCTAATAATATGAGTTTGGTAGATAAAAATAAGAGTAATAAGTATAGTAATTGTCGTTCTATCGATCATTTAAGCATAATATGGCTAATAATATGAGTTAGATTGATAATAATAAGAGTAATGAGTACAGTAATTGTCGTTCTATCGATAATATAAGCATAATATGGCTAATAATATGAGTTAGGTAGATAATAATAAGAGTAATAAGTATAGTGATTGTCTTTCTATCGATCATATAAGCATAATATGGCTAATAATATGAGTTAGGTTGATAATATTACGAGTAATAAGTATAGTAAATGTCGTGCTATCGATCATATCTGCATAATATGGTTAATAATATGAGTTAGATTGATAATAGTGAGTGTAATAAGTATAGTAATTGTCGTTCTATCGATCATATTAGCATAATATGGTTAATAATATGAGTTAGATTGATAATAATAAGAGTAATAAGTATAGTAATTGTCGTTCTATCGATCATTTAAGCATAATATGGCTAATAATATGAGTTAGATTGATAACAATAAGAGCAATAAGTATAGTAATTGTCGTTCTATCGATCATATAAGCATAATATGGCTAATAATATGAGTTAGGTTGATAATAATAAGCGTAATAAATATAGTAAATGTCGTGCTATCGATCATATCTGCATAATATGGTTAATAATATGAGTTAGATTGATAATAGTGAGTGTAATAAGTATAGTAATTGTCGTTCTAACGATCATATGAGCATAATATGGGTAATAATATGAGTTGGATTGATAATGATAAGAGTAATGAGTATAGAAATTGTAGTTCTATCGATCATATAAGCATAATATGTCTAATAATATGAGTTAGATTCATAATAATAAGAGTAATAAGTATAGTAATTGTCGTTCTATCGATCATATTAGCATAATATGGTTAATAACATGAGTTAGATTGATAATAATAAGAGTAATAAGTATAGTGACTGTCGTTCTATCGATCATATAAGCATAATATGGCTAATAATATGACTTAGATTGATAATAATAAGAGTAATAAGTATAGTAATTGTCGTTCTATCGATCATATCTGCATAATATGGTCAATGATATGAGTTAGATTGATAATAATAAGAGTAATAAGTATAGTAATTGTCGTTCTATCGATAATATACGCATAATATGGCTAATAATATGAGTTAGATTGATAATACTAAGAGTAGTGAGTATAGTAGTTCTCGTTCTATCGATCATATAAGCATAATATGGCTAATAATATGAGTTAGGTAGATAATAATAAGAGTAATAAGTATAGTAATTGTCGTTCAATCGATCATTTAAGCATAATATGGCTAATAATATGAGTTAGATTGATAATAATAAGAGTAATGAGTCCAGTAATTGTCGTTCTATCGATCATATAAGCACAATATGGCTAATAATATGAGTTAGATTGATAATAATAACAGTAATAAGTATAGTAATTGTCGTTCTATCGATAATATAAGCATGATATGGCTAATAATATGAGTTAGATTGATAATACTAAGAGTAGTGAGTACAGTAATTCTCGTTCTATCGATCATATAAGCATAATATGGCTAATAATATGAGTTAGATTGATAATAATAAGCGTAATAAGTATAGTAATTGTCGTTCTATCGATAATATAAGCATAATATGGCTAATAATATGAGTTACGTAGATAATAATAAGAGAAATAAGTATAGTAATTGCCGTTCTATCGATCATATAAGCACAATATGGCTAATAATACGAGTTAGGTTGATAATAATAAGCGTAATAAATATAGTAAATGTCGTGCTATCGATCATATCTGCATAATATGGTTAATAATATGAGTTAGATTGATAATAGTGAGTGTAATAAGTATAGTAATTGTCGTTCTAACGATCATATGAGCATAATATGGGTAATAATATGAGTTGGATTGATAATGATAAGAGTAATGAGTATAGTAATTGTAGTTCTATCGATCATATAAGCATAATGTGGCTAATAATATGAGTTAGATTTATAATAATAAGAGTAATAAGTATAGTAATTGTCGTTCTATCGATAATATAAGCATAATATGGCTAATAATATGAGTTAGGTAGATAAAAATAAGAGTAATAAGTATAGTAATTGTCGTTCTATCGATCATTTAAGCATAATATGGCTAATAATATGAGTTAGATTGATAATAATAAGAGTAATGAGTACAGTAATTGTCGTTCTATCGATCATATAAGCATAATGTGGCTAATAATATGAGTTAGATTTATAATAATAAGAGTAATAAGTATAGTAATTGTCGTTCTATCGATAATATAAGCATAATATGGCTAATAATATGAGTTAGGTAGATAATAATAAGAGTAATAAGTATAGTGATTCTCTTTCTATCGATCATATAAGCATAATATGGCTAATAATATGAGTTAGGTTGATAATATTACGAGTAATAAGTATAGTAACTGTCGGTCTATCGATCATTTAAGCATAATATGGCTAATAATATGAGTTAGATTGATAACAATAAGAGTAATAAGTATAGTGATTGTCTTTCTATCGATCATATAAGCATAATATGGCTAATAATATGAGTTAGGTTGATAACATTACGAGTAATAAGTATAGTAAATGTCGTGCTATCGATCATATCTGCATAATATGGTTAATAATATGAGTTAGATTGATAATAGTGAGTGTAATAAGTATAGTAATTGTCGTTCTATCGATCATATTAGCATAATATGGTTAATAATATGAGTTAGATTGATAATAATAAGAGTAATAAGTATAGTAATTGTCGTTCTATCGATCATATAAGCATAATATGGCTAATAATATGAGTTGGATTGATAATAATAAGAGTAGTGAGTATAGTAATTGTCGTTCTATCGATCATATAAGCATAATATGGCTAATAATATGAGTTAGATTGATAATAATAAGAGTAATAAGTATAGTAATTGTCGGTCTATCGATCATTTAAGCATAATATGGCTAATAATATGAGTTAGATTGATAACAATAAGAGTAATAAGTATAGTAATTGTCGTTCTATCGATCATATAAGCATAATATGGCTAATAATATGAGCTAGATTGATAATAATAAGAGTAATGAGTACAGTAATGGTCGTTCTATCGATCATATAAGCACAATATGGCTAATAATATGAGTTAGATTGATAATAATAACAGTAGTAAGTATAGTAATTGTCGTTCTATCGATAATATAAGCATAATATGGCTAATAATATGAGTTAGATTGATAATACTAAGAGTAGTGAGTATAGTAATTCTCGTTCTATCGATCATATAAGCATAATATGGCTAATAATATGAGTTAGATTGATAATAATAAGCGTAATAAGTATAGTAATTGTCGTTCTATCGATAATATAAGCATAATATGGCTAATAATATGAGTTAGGTAGATAAAAATAAGAGTAATAAGTATAGTAATTGTCGTTCTATCGATCATTTAAGCATAATATGGCTAATAATATGAGTTACGTAGATAATAATAAGAGAAATAAGTATAGTAATTGTCGTTCTATCGATCATATAAGCACAATATGGCTAATAATATGAGTTAGGTTGATAATAATAAGCGTAATAAATATAGTAAATGTCGTTCTATCGATCATATCTGCATAATATGGTTAATAATATGAGTTAGATTGATAATAGTGAGTGTAATAAGTATAGTAATTGTCGTTCTAACGATCATATGAGCATAATATGGGTAATAATATGAGTTGGATTGATAATGATAAGAGTAATGAGTATAGTAATTGTAGTTCTATCGATCATATAAGCATAATATGTCTAATAATATGACTTAGATTCATAATAATAAGAGTAATAAGTATAGTAATTGTCGTTCTATCGATCATATAAGCATAATATGGCTAATAATATGAGTTAGGTTGATAATAATAAGAGTAATAAGTATAGTAAATGTCGTGCTATCGATCATATCTGCATAATATGGTTAATAATAAGAGTTAGATTGATAATAGTGAGTGTAAGAAGTATAGTAATTATCGTTTTATCGATCATATTAGCATAATATGGTTAATAACATCAGTTAGATTGATAATAGTAAGAGTAATAAGTATAGTGATTGTCGTTCTATCGATCATATAAGCATAATATGGCTAATAATATGAGTTAGATTGATAATATAAAGAGTAATAAGTATAGTAATTGTCGTTCTATCGATCATAATTGCATAATATGGATAATAATATGAGTTAGATTGATAGTAGTGAGTGTAATAAATATAGTAATTGTCGTTCTATCGCTCATATAAGCACAATATGGCTAATAATATGAGTTAGATTGATAATAATAAGAGTAATAAGTATAGTAATTGTTGTTCTATCGATCATGTAAGCATAATATGGCTAATAATATGAGTTAGATTGATAATAATAAGTGTAATAAGTATAATAATTGTCGTTCTATCGATCATAATTGCATAATATGGTTAATAATATGAGTTAGATTGATCATAATAAGAGCAATGAGTATAGTAGTTGTCGTACTATCGATCATGTAAGCATAATATGGCTAATAATATTAGGTAGATTGATAATAATAAGTGTAATAAGTATAGTAATTGTCGTCCTATCGATCATAATTGCATAATATGGTTAATAATATGAGTTAGATTGATAATAATAAGAGTAATAAGTATAGTAATTGTCGTTATATCGATCATATAAGCATAATATGGCTAATAGCATGAGTTAGACTGATAATAATAAGAGTAATGAGTATAGTAATTGTCGTTCTATCGATCATATCTGCATAATATGTTTAATAATATGAGTTAGATTGATAATAATAAGAGCAATGAGTATAGTAGTTGTCGTTATATCGATCATGTAAGCATAATATGGCTAATAGCATGAGTTAGATTGATAATAATAAGAGTAATGAGTATAGTAATTGTCGTTCTATCGATCATATCTGCATAATATGTTTAATAATATGAGTTAGATTGATAATAATAAGAGCAATGAGTATAGTAGTTGTCGTACTATCGATCATGTAAGCATAATATGGCTAATAATATTAGGTAGATTGATAATAATAAGTGTAATAAGTATAGTAATTGTCGTCCTATCGATCATAATTGCATAATATGGTTAATAATATGAGTTAGATTGATGATAATAAGAGCAATGAGTATAGTAATTGTCGTACTATCGATCATATAAGCACAATATGGCTAATAATATGAGTTAGATTGATAATAATAACAGAAATAAATATAGTAATTGTCGTTCTATCGATAATATAAGCATAATATGGCTAATAATATGAGTTAGATTGATAATACTAAGAGTAGTGAGTATAGTAATTCTCGTTCTATCGATCATATAAGCATAATATGGCTAATAATATGAGTTAGATTGATAATAATAAGCGTAATAAGTATAGTAATTGTCGTTCTATCGATAATATAAGCATAATATGGCTAATAATATGAGTTAGATTGATAATACTAAGAGTAGTGAGTATAGTAATTCTCGTTCTATCGATCATATAAGCATAATATGGCTAATAATATGAGTTAGATTGATAATAGAAAGCGTAATAAGTATAGTAATTGTCGTTCTATCGATAATATAAGCATAATATGGCTAATAATATGAGTTAGGTAGATAAAAATAAGAGTAATAAGTATAGTAATTGTCGTTCTATCGATCATTTAAGCATAATATGGCTAATAATATGAGTTAGATTGATAATAATAAGAGTAATGAGTTCAGTAATTGTCGTTCTATCGATAATATAAGCATAATATGGCTAATAATATGACTTAGATTGATAATAATAAGAGTAATAAGTATAGTAATTGTCGTTCTATCGATCATATCTGCATAATATGGTCAATGATATGAGTTAGATTGATAATAATAAGAGTAATAAGTATAGTAATTGTCGTTCTATCGATAATATACGCATAATATGGCTAATAATATGAGTTAGATTGATAATACTAAGAGTAGTGAGTATAGTAGTTCTCGTTCTATCGATCATATAAGCATAATATGGCTAATAATATGAGTTAGGTAGATAATAATAAGAGTAATAAGTATAGTAATTGTCGTTCAATCGATCATTTAAGCATAATATGGCTAATAATATGAGTTAGATTGATAATAATAAGAGTAATGAGTCCAGTAATTGTCGTTCTATCGATCATATAAGCACAATAT
>NW_027474212.1:0-68222 GCF_050947335.1 Megachile rotundata | reverse complement strand
AATTACTATACTTATTACTCTTACTATTATCAATCTGACTCATATTATTAACCATATTATGCTTATATTGTCGATAGAACGACAATTTCTATACCTATTACACTCACTATTATCAATCTAACTCATATTATTAAACATATTATGCAGATATGATCGATAGAACGACAATTACTATACTTATTACCCTCACTATTATCAATCTAACCCATATTATTAGCCATACTATGCACATATGATCGATAGGACGACAATCACTATACTTATTACTCTTATTATTATCAATCGAGCTCATATTTTTAGCCATATTATGCTTATATGATTGATAGAACTACAATTACTATACATATTACTCTTATTATTATCACTCCAACTTATATTATCAGCCATACTATGCTTCCATGGTCGATAGGACGACAATTACCATACTTATTATTCTCATTTTTATCAATCTAACTCATATTATTAACCACATTATGCAGATATCATCGATAGAACGACAATTACTATACTTATTACTGTTATTATTATCAATCTAACCCATATTATTAGCCATATTGTGCTTAAATGGTCGATAGAACGACAATTACTATACTTATTACACTCACTATTATCAATCTAACTCATATTATTAAACATATTATGCAGATATGATCGATAGAACGACAATTACTATACCTATTACTCTTATTATTATCAATCTGACTAATATTATTAATCATATTATGCTTATATTGTCGATAGAACAACAATTACTACACTTATTACACTCACTATTATCAATCTAACTAATATTATTAACCATATTATGCAGATATGATCGATAGAACGACAATTACTATACTTATTACTATTATTATTATCAATCTAACTCATATTATTTGCCATATTATGCTTATATGATCGATAGAACGACAATTGCTATACTTATTACTCTTATTATTATCAGTCTAACTCATGTTATTAGCCATATTATGCTTATATGATCGATAGTACGACAATTACTATACTCATTACACTCACTATTATCAATCTAACTCATATTATTAAACATATTATGCAGATATGATCGATAGAACGACAATTACTATACTTATTACTCTTATTATTATCAATCTGACTAATATTATTAATCATGTTATGCTTATATTGTCGATAGAACAACAATTACTACACTTATTACACTCACTATTATCAATCTAACCCATATTATTAGCCATATTATGCAGATATGATCGATGGAACGACAATTACTATACTTATTACTCTTATTATTATCAATCTAACCCATATTATTAGCCATATTGTGCTTAAATGGTCGATAGAACGACAATTACTATATTTATTGCATTCACTATTATCAATCTAACTCATATTATTAACCATATTATGCAGATATGATCGATGGAACGACAATTACTATACTTATTACTCTTATTATTATCAATCTGACTCATATTATTAACCATATTATGCTTATATTGTCGATAGAACTACAATTTCTATACCTATTACACTCACTATTATCAATCTAACTCATATTATTAAACATATTATGCAGATATGATCGATAGAACGACAATTACTATACTTATTACACTCACTATTATCAATCTAACCCATATTATTAGCCATACTATGCACATATGATCGATAGGACGACAATTGCTATACTTATTACTCTTATTATTATCACTCCAACTTATATTATCAGCCATACTATGCTTCCATGGTCGATAGGACGACAATTACCATACTTATTATTCTTATTTTTATCAATCTAACTCATATTATTAACCACATTATGCAGATATCATCGATAGAACGACAATTACTATACTTATTACTGTTATTATTATCAATCTAACCCATATTATTAGCCATATTATGCAGATATGATCGATAGAACGACAATTACTATACTTATTACTATTATTATTATCAATCTAACTCATATTATTTGCCATATTATGCTTATATGATCGATAGAACGACAATTGCTATACTTATTACTCTTATTATTATCAGTCTAACTCATGTTATTAGCCATATTATGCTTATATGATCGATAGTACGACAATTACTATACTCATTACACTCACTATTATCAATCTAACTCATATTATTAAACATATTATGCAGATATGATCGATAGAACGACAATTACTATACATATTACTCTTATTATTATCACTCCAACTTATATTATCAGCCATCCTATGCTTCCATGGTCGATAGGACGACAATTACCATACTTATTATTCTCATTTTTATCAATCTAACTCATATTATTAACCACATTATGCAGATATCATCGATAGAACGACAATTACTATACTTATTACTGTTATTATTATCAATCTAACCCATATTATTAGCCATATTGTGCTTAAATGGTCGATAGAACGACAATTACTATACTTATTACACTCACTATTATCAATCTAACTCATATTATTAAACATATTATGCAGATATGATCGATAGAACGACAATTACTATACCTATTACTCTTATTATTATCAATCTGACTAATATTATTAATCATATTATGCTTATATTGTCGATAGAACAACAATTACTACACTTATTACACTCACTATTATCAATCTAACTAATATTATTAACCATATTATGCAGATATGATCGATAGAACGACAATTACTATACTTATTACTATTATTATTATCAATCTAACTCATATTATTTGCCATATTATGCTTATATGATCGATAGAAAGACAATTGCTATACTTATTACTCTTATTATTATCAGTCTAACTCATGTTATTAGCCATATTATGCTTATATGATCGATAGTACGACAATTACTATACTCATTACACTCACTATTATCAATCTAACTCATATTATTAAACATATTATGCAGATATGATCGATAGAACGACAATTACTATACTTATTACTCTTATTATTATCAATCTGACTAATATTATTAATCATGTTATGCTTATATTGTCGATAGAACAACAATTACTACACTTATTACACTCACTATTATCAATCTAACCCATATTATTAGCCATATTATGCAGATATGATCGATGGAACGACAATTACTATACTTATTACTCTTATTATTATCAATCTAACCCATATTATTAGCCATATTGTGCTTAAATGGTCGATAGAACGACAATTACTATATTTATTGCACTCACTATTATCAATCTAACTCATATTATTAACCATATTATGCAGATATGATCGATGGAACGACAATTACTATACTTATTACTCTTATTATTATCAATCTGACTCATAATATTAACCATATTATGCTTATATTGTCGATAGAACGACAATTACTATACTTATTATTCTTATTTTTATCAATCTAACTGATATTATTAACCATATTATGCAGATGTGATCGATAGGACGACAGTTACTATACTCATTACCCTTATTATTATCACTCTAACTCATGCTATTAACCATATTATGCTTATATTGTCGATAGAACGACAATTACTATACTTATTACACTCACTATTATCAATCTAACTCATACTATTAACCATATTATGCAGATATGATCGATAGAAGGACAATTACTATACTTATTACTCTTATTATTATCAATCTAACTCATATTTTTAGCCATATTATGCTTATATGACTGATAGAACGACAATTACTATACATATTACTCTTATTATTATCACTCCAACTTATATTATCAGCCATACTATGCTTCCATGGTCGATAGGACGACAATCACCATACTTATTACTCTTATTTTTATCAATCTAACTCATATTATTAACCACATTATGCAGATATGATCGATAGAACGACAATTAGTATACTTATTACTGTTATTATTATCAATCTAACCCATATTATTAGCCATATTGTGCTTAAATGGTCGATAGAACGACAATTACTATATTTATTGCACTCACTATTATCAATCTAACTCATATTATTAACCATATTATGCAGATATGATCGATGGAACGACAATTACTATACTTATTACTCTTATTATTATCAATCGAGCTCATATTTTTAGCCATATTATGCTTATATGATTGATAGAACTACAATTACTATACATATTACTCTTATTATTATCACTCCAACTTATATTATCAGCCATACTATGCTTCCATGGTCGATAGGACGACAATTACCATACTTATTATTCTCATTTTTATCAATCTAACTCATATTATTAACCACATTATGCAGATATCATCGATAGAACGACAATTACTATACTTATTACTGTTATTATTATCAATCTAACCCATATTATTAGCCATATTGTGCTTAAATGGTCGATAGAACGACAATTACTATACTTATTACACTCACTATTATCAATCTAACTCATATTATTAAACATATTATGCAGATATGATCGATAGAACGACAATTACTATACCTATTACTCTTATTATTATCAATCTGACTAATATTATTAATCATATTATGCTTATATTGTCGATAGAACAACAATTACTACACTTATTACACTCACTATTATCAATCTAACTAATATTATTAACCATATTATGCAGATATGATCGATAGAACGACAATTACTATACTTATTACTATTATTATTATCAATCTAACTCATATTATTTGCCATATTATGCTTATATGATCGATAGAACGACAATTGCTATACTTATTACTCTTATTATTATCAGTCTAACTCATGTTATTAGCCATATTATGCTTATATGATCGATAGTACGACAATTACTATACTCATTACACTCACTATTATCAATCTAACTCATATTATTAAACATATTATGCAGATATGATCGATAGAACGACAATTACTATACTTATTACTCTTATTATTATCAATCTGACTAATATTATTAATCATGTTATGCTTATATTGTCGATAGAACAACAATTACTACACTTATTACACTCACTATTATCAATCTAACCCATATTATTAGCCATATTATGCAGATATGATCGATGGAACGACAATTACTATACTTATTACTCTTATTATTATCAATCTAACCCATATTATTAGCCATATTGTGCTTAAATGGTCGATAGAACGACAATTACTATATTTATTGCACTCACTATTATCAATCTAACTCATATTATTAACCATATTATGCAGATATGATCGATGGAACGACAATTACTATACTTATTACTCTTATTATTATCAATCTGACTCATATTATTAACCATATTATGCTTATATTGTCGATAGAACTACAATTTCTATACCTATTACACTCACTATTATCAATCTAACTCATATTATTAAACATATTATGCAGATATGATCGATAGAACGACAATTACTATACTTATTACACTCACTATTATCAATCTAACCCTTATTATTAGCCATACTATGCACATATGATCGATAGGACGACAATTGCTATACTTATTACTCTTATTATTATCACTCCAACTTATATTATCAGCCATACTATGCTTCCATGGTCGATAGGACGACAATTACCATACTTATTATTCTTATTTTTATCAATCTAACTCATATTATTAACCACATTATGCAGATATCATCGATAGAACGACAATTACTATACTTATTACTGTTATTATTATCAATCTAACCCATATTATTAGCCATATTATGCAGATATGATCGATAGAACGACAATTACTATACTTATTACTATTATTATTATCAATCTAACTCATATTATTTGCCATATTATGCTTATATGATCGATAGAACGACAATTGCTATACTTATTACTCTTATTATTATCAGTCTAACTCATGTTATTAGCCATATTATGCTTATATGATCGATAGTACGACAATTACTATACTCATTACACTCACTATTATCAATCTAACTCATATTATTAAACATATTATGCAGATATGATCGATAGAACGACAATTACTATACATATTACTCTTATTATTATCACTCCAACTTATATTATCAGCCATACTATGCTTCCATGGTCGATAGGACGACAATTACCATACTTATTATTCTCATTTTTATCAATCTAACTCATATTATTAACCACATTATGCAGATATCATCGATAGAACGACAATTACTATACTTATTACTGTTATTATTATCAATCTAACCCATATTATTAGCCATATTGTGCTTAAATGGTCGATAGAACGACAATTACTATACTTATTACACTCACTATTATCAATCTAACTCATATTATTAAACATATTATGCAGATATGATCGATAGAACGACAATTACTATACCTATTACTCTTATTATTATCAATCTGACTAATATTATTAATCATATTATGCTTATATTGTCGATAGAACAACAATTACTACACTTATTACACTCACTATTATCAATCTAACTAATATTATTAACCATATTATGCAGATATGATCGATAGAACGACAATTACTATACTTATTACTATTATTATTATCAATCTAACTCATATTATTTGCCATATTATGCTTATATGATCGATAGAAAGACAATTGCTATACTTATTACTCTTATTATTATCAGTCTAACTCATGTTATTAGCCATATTATGCTTATATGATCGATAGTACGACAATTACTATACTCATTACACTCACTATTATCAATCTAACTCATATTATTAAACATATTATGCAGATATGATCGATAGAACGACAATTACTATACTTATTACTCTTATTATTATCAATCTGACTAATATTATTAATCATGTTATGCTTATATTGTCGATAGAACAACAATTACTACACTTATTACACTCACTATTATCAATCTAACCCATATTATTAGCCATATTATGCAGATATGATCGATGGAACGACAATTACTATACTTATTACTCTTATTATTATCAATCTAACCCATATTATTAGCCATATTGTGCTTAAATGGTCGATAGAACGACAATCACTATATTTATTGCACTCACTATTATCAATCAAACTCATATTATTAACCATATTATGCAGATATGATCGATGGAACGACAATTACTATACTTATTACTCTTATTATTATCAATCTGACTCATATTATTAACCATATTATGCTTATATTGTCGATAGAACGACAATTTCTATACCTATTACACTCACTATTATCAATCTAACTCATATTATTAAACATATTATGCAGATATGATCGATAGAACGACAATTACTATACTTATTACACTCACTATTATCAATCTAACCCATATTATTAGCCATACTATGCACATATGATCGATAGGACGACAGTTACTATACTTATTACTCTTATTATTATCACTCCAACTTATATTATCAGCCATACTATGCTTCCATGGTCGATAGGACGACAATTACCATACTTATTATTCTTATTTTTATCAATCTAACTCATATTATTAACCACATTATGCAGATATCATCGATAGAACGACAATTACTATACTTATTACTGTCATTATTATCAATCTAACCCATATTATTAGCCATATTATGCAGATATGATCGATGGAACGACAATTACTATACTTATTACTCTTATCATTATCAATCTGACTCATATTATTAACCATATTATGCTTATATTGTCGATAGAACGACAATTTCTATACCTATTACACTCACTATTATCAATCTAACTCATATTATTAAACATATTATGCAGATATGATCGATAGAACGACAATTACTATACTTATTACACTCACTATTATCAATCTAACCCATATTATTAGCCATACTATGCACATATGATCGATAGGACGACAATCACTATACTTATTACTCTTATTATTATCAATCGAGCTCATATTTTTAGCCATATTATGCTTATATGATTGATAGAACGACAATTACTATACATATTACTCTTATTATTATCACTCCAACTTATATTATCAGCCATACTATGCTTCCATGCTCGATAGGGCGACAATTACCATACTTATTATTCTCATTTTTATCAATCTAACTCATATTATTAACCACATTATGCAGATATCATCGATAGAACGACAATTACTATACTTATTACTGTTATTATTATCAATCTAACCCATATTATTAGCCATATTATGCAGATATGATCGATGGAACGACAATTACTATACTTATTACTCTTATCATTATCAATCTGACTCATATTATTAACCATATTATGCTTATATTGTCGATAGAACGACAATTTCTATACGTATTACACTCACTATTATCAATCTAACTCATATTATTAAACATATTATGCAGATATGATCGATAGAACGACAATTACTATACTTATTACACTCACTATTATCAATCTAACCCATATTATTAGCCATACTATGCACATATGATCGATAGGACGACAATCACTATACTTATTACTCTTATTATTATCAATCGAGCTCATATTTTTAGCCATATTATGCTTATATGATTGATAGAACGACAATTACTATACATATTACTCTTATTATTATCACTCCAACTTATATTATCAGCCATACTATGCTTCCATGGTCGATAGGACGACAATTACCATACTTATTATTCTCATTTTTATCAATCTAACTCATATTATTAACCACATTATGCAGATATCATCGATAGAACGACAATTACTATACTTATTACTGTTATTATTATCAATCTAACCCATATTATTAGCCATATTATGCAGATATGATCGATGGAACGACAATTACTATACTTATTACTCTTATTATTATCAATCTGACTCATATTATTAACCATATTATGCTTATATTGTCGATAGAACGACAATTTCTATACCTATTACACTCACTATTATCAATCTAACTCATATTATTAAACATATTATGCAGATATGATCGATAGAACGACAATTACTATACTTATTACACTCACTATTATCAATCTAACCCATATTATTAGCCATACTATGCACATATGATCGATAGGACGACAATCACTATACTTATTACTCTTATTATTATCAATCGAGCTCATATTTTTAGCCATATTATGCTTATATGATTGATAGAACGACAATTACTATACATATTACTCTTATTATTATCACTCCAACTTATATTATCAGCCATACTATGCTTCCATGGTCGATAGGACGACAATTACCATACTTATTATTCTCATTTTTATCAATCTAACTCATATTATTAACCACATTATGCAGATATCATCGATAGAACGACAATTACTATACTTATTACTGTTATTATTATCAATCTAACCCATATTATTAGCCATATTATGCAGATATGATCGATGGAACGACAATTACTATACTTATTACTCTTATTATTATCAATCTGACTCATATTATTAACCATATTATGCTTATATTGTCGATAGAACGACAATTTCTATACCTATTACACTCACTATTATCAATCTAACTCATATTATTAAACATATTATGCAGATATGATCGATAGAACGACAATTACTATACTTATTACACTCACTATTATCAATCTAACCCATATTATTAGCCATACTATGCACATATGATCGATAGGACGACAATCACTATACTTATTACTCTTATTATTATCAATCGAGCTCATATTTTTAGCCATATTATGCTTATATGATTGATAGAACGACAATTACTATACATATTACTCTTATTATTATCACTCCAACTTATATTATCAGCCATACTATGCTTCCATGGTCGATAGGACGACAATCACCATACTTATTGCTCTTATTTTTATCAATCTAACTCATATTATTAACCACATTATGCAGATATGATCGATAGAACGACAATTACTATACTTATTACTGTTATTATTATCAATCTAACCCATATTATTAGCCATATTGTGTTTAAATGGTCGATAGAACGACAATTACTATACTTATTACACTCACTATTATCAATCTAACTCATATTATTAAACATATTATGCAGATATGATCGATAGAACGACAATTACTATACCTATTACTCTTATTATTATCAATCTGACTAATATTATTAATCATATTATGCTTATATTGTCGATAGAACAACAATTACTACACTTATTACACTCACTATTATCAATCTAACTAATATTATTAACCATATTATGCAGATATGATCGATAGAACGACAATTACTATACTTATTACTATTATTATTATCAATCTAACTCATATTATTTGCCATATTATGCTTATATGATCGATAGAACGACAATTGCTATACTTATTACTCTTATTATTATCAGTCTAACTCATGTTATTAGCCATATTATGCTTATATGATCGATAGTACGACAATTACTATACTCATTACACTCACTATTATCAATCTAACTCATATTATTAAACATATTATGCAGATATGATCGATAGAACGACAATTACTATACTTATTACTCTTATTATTATCAATCTGACTAATATTATTAATCATGTTATGCTTATATTGTCGATAGAACAACAATTACTACACTTATTACACTCACTATTATCAATGTAACCCATATTATTAGCCATATTATGCAGATATGATCGATGGAACGACAATTACTATACTTATTACTCTTATTATTATCAATCTAACCCATATTATTAGCCATACTATGCACATATGATCGATAGGACGACAATTACTATACTTATTACTCTTATTATTATCACTCCAACTTATATTATCAGCCATACTATGCTTCCATGGTCGATAGGACGACAATTACCATACTTATTATTCTTATTTTTATCAATCTAACTCATATTATTAACCACATTATGCAGATATCATCGGTAGACCGACAATTACTATACTTATTACTGTTATTATTATCAATCTAACCCATATTATTAGCCATATTATGCAGATATGATCGATGGAACGACAATTACTATACTTATTACTCTTATTATTATCAATCTGACTCATATTATTAACCATATTATGCTTATATTGTCGATAGAACGACAATTTCTATACCTATTACACTCACTATTATCAATCTGACTCATATTATTAAACATATTATGCAGATATGATCGATAGAACGACAATTACTATACTTATTACACTCACTATTATCAATCTAACCCATATTATTAGCCATACTATGCACATATGATCGATAGGACGACAATCACTATACTTATTACTCTTATTATTATCAATCGAGCTCATATTTTTAGCCATATTATGCTTATATGATTGATAGAACGACAATTACTATACATATTACTCTTATTATTATCACTCCAACTTATATTATCAGCCATACTATGCTTCCATGGTCGATAGGACGACAATTACCATACTTATTATTCTCATTTTTATCAATCTAACTCATATTATTAACCACATTATGCAGATATCATCGATAGAACGACAATTACTATACTTATTACTGTTATTATTATCAATCTAACCCATATTATTAGCCATATTGTGCTTAAATGGTCGATAGAACGACAATTACTATACTTATTACACTCACTATTATCAATCTAACTCATATTATTAAACATATTATGCAGATATGATCGATAGAACGACAATTACTATACTTATTACTCTTATTGTTATCAATCTGACTAATATTATTAATCATATTATGCTTATATTGTCGATAGAACAACAATTACTACACTTATTACACTCACTATTATCAATCTAACTAATATTATTAACCATATTATGCAGATATGATCGATAGAACGACAATTACTATACTTATTACTATTATTATTATCAATCTAACTCATATTATTTGCCATATTATGCTTATATGATCGATAGAACGACAATTGCTATACTTATTACTCTTATTATTATCAGTCTAACTCATGTTATTAGCCATATTATGCTTATATGATCGATAGTACGACAATTACTATACTCATTACACTCACTATTATCAATCTAACTCATGTTATTAGCCATATTATGCTTATATGATCGATAGTACGACAATTACTATACTCATTACACTCACTATTATCAATCTAACTCATATTATTAAACATATTATGCAGATATGATCGATAGAACGACAATTACTATACTTATTACACTTATTATTAACAATCTAACTCATATTTTTAGCCATATTATGCTTATATGATTGATAGAACGGCAATTACTATACTTATTACTCTTATTATTATCACTCCAACTTATATTATCAGCCATACTATGCTTCCATGGTCGATAGGACGACAATTACCATACTTATTACTCTTATTTTTATCAATCTAACTCATATTATTAACCACATTATGCAGATATGATCGATAGAACGACAATTACTATACTTATTACTCTTATTATTATCAATCGAGCTCATATTTTTAGCCATATTATGCTTATATGATTGATAGAACGACAATTACTGTACATATTACTCTTATTATTATCACTCCAACTTATATTATCAGCCATACTATGCTTCCATGGTCGATAGGACGACAATTACCATACTTATTATTCTCATTTTTATCAATCTAACTCATACTATTAACCACATTATGCAGATATCATCGATAGAACGACAATTACTATACTTACTACTGTTATTATTATCAATCTAACCCATATTATTAGCCATATTGTGCTTAAATGGTCGATAGAACGACAATTACTATACTTATTACACTCACTATTATCAATCTAACTCATATTATTAACCATATTATGCAGATATGATCGATGGAACGACAATTACTATACTTATTACTCTTATTATTATCAATCTGACTCATATTATTTGCCATATTATGCTTATATGATCGATAGAACGACAATTACTATACTTATTACTCTTATTATTATCAATCTAACTCATATTATTAACCATATTATGCAGATATGATCGATGGAACGATAATTACTATACTTATTATTCTTATTAATATCACTCCAACTTATATTATCAGCCATATTATGCTTATATGATCGATAGAACGACAATTTCTATACTTATTACACTCACTATTATCAATCTAACTCATATTATTAACCATATTATGCAGATATGATCGATAGAACGACAATTACTATACTTATTACTATTATTATTATCAATCTAACCCATATTATTAGCCATATTATGCAGATATGATCGATGGAACGACAATTACTATACTCATTACTCTTATTATTATGAATCCAACTTATATTGTCAGCCATATTATGCTTCCATGGTCGATAGAACGATAATTACTATACTTATTATTCTTATTTTTATCAATCTAATTCATATTATTAACCATCTTATGCATATATGATCGATAGAACGACAATTACAATACTTATTACTCTTATTATTATCAATCGAACTCATATTATTAGGCATATTATGCAGATATGATGGATGGAACGACAATTACTATACTTATTACTCTTATTATTATCAATCTGACTCATATTATTAACCATATTATGCTTATATTGTCGATAGAACGACAATTTCTATACTTATTACACTCACTATTATCAATCTAACTCATATTATTAAACATATTATGCAGATATGATCGATAGAACGACAATTACTATACTTATTACTCTTATTAATATCAGTCCAACTTATATTATCAGCCATATTATGCTTATATGATCGATAGAACGACAATTACTATACTTATTACTCTTATTATTAACAATCTAACTCATATTTTTAGCCATATTATGCTTATATGATTGATAGAACGGCAATTACTATACTTATTACTGTTATTATTATCAATCTAACCCATATTATTAGCCATATTATGCAGATATGATCGATGGAACGACAATTACTATACTTATTACTCTTATTATTATCAATCTGACTCATATTATTAACCATATTATGCTTATATTGTCGATAGAACGACAATTTCTATACCTATTACACTCACTATTATCAATCTAACTCATATTATTAAACATATTATGCAGATATGATCGATAGAACGACAATTACTATACTTATTACACTCACTATTATCAATCTAACCCATATTATTAGCCATACTATGCACATATGATCGATAGGACGACAATCACTATACTTATTACTCTTATTATTATCAATCGAGCTCATATTTTTAGCCATATTATGCTTATATGATTGATAGAACGACAATTACTATACATATTACTCTTATTATTATCACTCCAACTTATATTATCAGCCATACTATGCTTCCATGGTCGATAGGACGACAATTACCATACTTATTATTCTCATTTTTATCAATCTAACTCATATTATTAACCACATTATGCAGATATGATCGATAGAACGACAATTACTATACTTATTACTCTTATTATTATCAATCTGACTAATATTATTAATCATATTATGCTTATATTGTCGATAGAACAACAATTACTACACTTATTACACTCACTATTATCAATCTAACTAATATTATTAACCATATTATGCAGATATGATCGATAGAACGACAATTACTATACTTATTACTATTATTATTATCAATCTAACTCATATTATTTGCCATATTATGCTTATATGATCGATGGAACGACTATTGCTATACTTATTACTCTTATTATTATCAATCTAACTCATGTTATTAGCCATATTATGCTTATATGATCGATAGTACGACAATTACTATACTCATTACTCTTATTATTATCAATCTGACTCATATTATTAACCATATTATGCTTATATTGTCGATAGAACGACAATTTCTATACTTATTACACTCACTATTATCAATCTAACTCATATTATTAAACATATTATGCAGATATGATCGATAGAACGACAATTACTACACTTACTACACTCACTGTTATCAATCTAACTCATATTATTAAACATATTATGCAGATATGATCGATAGAGCGACAATTACTATACTTATTATTCTTATTGTTATCACTCCAACTTATATTGTCAGCCATATTATGCTTCCATGGTCGATAGAACGACAATTACTATACTTATTACACTCACTATTATCAATCTAACTCATACTATTAACCATATTATGCAGATATGATCGATAGAACGACAATTACTATACTTATTACTCTTATTATTAACAATCTAACTCATATTTTTAGCCATATTATGCTTATATGATTGATAGAACGGCAATTACTATACTTATTACTCTTATTATTATCACTCCAACTTATATTATCAGCCATACTATGCTTCCATGGTCGATAGGACGACAATTACCATACTTATTACTCTTATTTTTATCAATCTAACTCATATTATTAACCACATTATGCAGATATGATCGATAGAACGACAATTACTATACTTATTACTCTTATTATTATCAATCGAGCTCATATTTTTAGCCATATTATGCTTATATGATTGATAGAACGACAATTACTGTACATATTACTCTTATTATTATCACTCCAACTTATATTATCAGCCATACTATGCTTCCATGGTCGATAGGACGACAATTACCATACTTATTATTCTCATTTTTATCAATCTAACTCATACTATTAACCACATTATGCAGATATCATCGATAGAACGACAATTACTATACTTACTACTGTTATTATTATCAATCTAACCCATATTATTAGCCATATTGTGCTTAAATGGTCGATAGAACGACAATTACTATACTTATTACACTCACTATTATCAATCTAACTCATATTATTAACCATATTATGCAGACATTATCGATGGAACGACAATTACTATACTTATTACTCTTATTATTATCAATCTGACTCATATTATTAACCATATTATGCTTATATTGTCGATAGAACGACAATTTCTATACTTATTGCACTCACTATTATCAATCTAACTCATATTATTAACATATTATGCAGATATGATCGATAGAACGACAATTACTATACTTATTACTCTTATTATTATCAATCTGACTAATATTATTAATCATATTATGCTTATATTGTCGATAGAACAACAATTACTACACTTATTACACTCACTATTATCAATCTAACTAATATTATTAACCATATTATGCAGATATGATCGATAGAACGACAATTACTATACTTATTACTATTATTATTATCAATCTAACTCATATTATTTGCCATATTATGCTTATATGATCGATAGAACGACAATTGCTATACATATTACTCTTATTATTATCAATCTAACTCATGTTATTAGCCATATTATGCTTATATGATCGATAGTACGACAATTACTATACCCATTACTCTTATTATTATCAATCTGACTCATATTATTAACCATATTATGCTTATATTGTCGATAGAACGACAATTTCTATACTTATTACACTCACTATTATCCAATCTAACTAATATTATTAACCATATTATGCAGATATGATCGATAGAACGACAATTACTATACTTATTACTATTATTATTATCAATCTAACTCATATTATTTGCCATATTATGCTTATGTGATCGATAGAACGACAATTGCTATACATATTACTCTTATTATTATCAATCTAACTCATGTTATTAGCCATATTATGCTTATATGATCGATCGTACGACAATTACTATACCCATTACTCTTATTATTATCAATCTGACTCATATTATTAACCATATTATGCTTATATTGTCGATAGAACGACAATTTCTATACTTATTACACTCACTATTATCAATCTAACCCATATTATTAGCCATACTATGCACATATGATCGATAGGACGACAATCACTATACTTATTACTCTTATTATTATCAATCGAGCTCATATTTTTAGCCATATTATGCTTATATGATTGATAGAACGACAATTACTATACATATTACTCTTGTTATTATCACTCCAACTTATATTATCAGCCATACTATGCTTCCATGGTCGATAGGACGACAATTACCATACTTATTATTCTCATTTTTATCAATCTAACTCATATTATTAACCACATTATGCAGATATCATCGATAGAACGACAATTACTATACTTATTACTGTTATTATTATCAATCTAACCCATATTATTAGCCATATTGTGCTTAAATGGTCGATAGAACGACAATTACTATACTTATTACACTCACTATTATCAATCTAACTCATATTATTAAACATATTATGCAGATATGATCGATAGAACGACAATTACTATACTTATTACTCTTATTATTATCAATCTGACTAATATTATTAATCATATTATGCTTATATTGTCGATAGAACAACAATTACTACACTTATTACACTCACTATTATCAATCTAACTAATATTATTAACCATATTATGCAGATATGATCGATAGAACGACAATTACTATACTTATTACTATTATTATTATCAATCTAACTCATATTATTTGCCATATTATGCTTATATGATCGATAGAACGACAATTACTATACTTATTATTCTTATTGTTATCACTCCAACTTATATTGTCAGCCATATTATGCTTCCATGGTCGATAGAACGACAATTACTATACTTATTACACTCACTATTATCAATCTAACTCATACTATTAACCATATTATGCAGATATGATCGATAGAACGACAATTACTATACTTATTACTCTTATTATTAACAATCTAACTCATATTTTTAGCCATATTATGCTTATATGATTGATAGAACGGCAATTACTATACTTATTACTCTTATTATTATCACTCCAACTTATATTATCAGCCATACTATGCTTCCATGGTCGATAGGACGACAATTACCATACTTATTACTCTTATTTTTATCAATCTAACTCATATTATTAACCACATTATGCAGATTTGATCGATAGAACGACAATTACTATACTTATTACTCTTATTATTATCAATCGAGCTCATATTTTTAGCCATATTATGCTTATATGATTGATAGAACGACAATTACTGTACATATTACTCTTATTATTATCACTCCAACTTATATTATCAGCCATACTATGCTTCCATGGTCGATAGGACGACAATTACCATACTTATTATTCTCATTTTTATCAATCTAACTCATACTATTAACCACATTATGCAGATATCATCGATAGAACGACAATTACTATACTTACTACTGTTATTATTATCAATCTAACCCATATTATTAGCCATATTGTGCTTAAATGATCGATAGAACGACAATTACTATACTTATTACACTCACTATTATCAATCTAACTCATATTATTAACCATATTATGCAGACATTATCGATGGAACGACAATTACTATACTTATTACTCTTATTATTATCAATCTGACTCATATTATTAACCATATTATGCTTATATTGTCGATAGAACGACATTTTCTATACTTATTGCACTCACTATTATCAATCTAACTCATATTCTTAAACATATTATGCAGATATGATCGATAGAACGACAATTACTATACTTATTACTCTTATTATTATCAATCTGACTAATATTATTAATCATATTATGCTTATATTGTCGATAGAACAACAATTACTACACTTATTACACTCACTATTATCAATCTAACTAATATTATTAACCATATTATGCAGATATGATCGATAGAACGACAATTACTATACTTATTACTATTATTATTATCAATCTAACTCATATTATTTGCCATATTATGCTTATATGATCGATAGAACGACAATTGCTATACATATTACTCTTATTATTATCAATCTAACTCATGTTATTAGCCATATTATGCTTATATGATCGATAGTACGACAATTACTATACCCATTACTCTTATTATTATCAATCTGACTCATATTATTAACCATATTATGCTTATATTGTCGATAGAACGACAATTTCTATACTTATTACACTCACTATTATCAATCTAACCCATATTATTAGCCATACTATGCACATATGATCGATAGGACGACAATCACTATGCTTATTACTCTTATTATTATCAATCGAGCTCATATTTTTATCCATATTATGCTTATATGATTGATAGAACGACAATTACTATACATATTACTCTTGTTATTATCACTCCAACTTATATTATCAGCCATACTATGCTTCCATGGTCGATAGGACGACAATTACCATACTTATTATTCTCATTTTTATCAATCTAACTCATATTATTAACCACATTATGCAGATATCATCGATAGAACGACAATTACTATACTTATTACTGTTATTATTATCAATCTAACCCATATTATTAGCCATATTGTGCTTAAATGGTCGATAGAACGACAATTACTATACTTATTACACTCACTATTATCAATCTAACTCATATTATTAAACATATTATGCAGATATGATCGATAGAACGACAATTACTATACTTATTACTCTTATTATTATCAATCTGACTAATATTATTAATCATATTATGCTTATATTGTCGATAGAACGACAATTTCTATACTTATTACACTCACTATTATCAATCTAACTCATATTATTAAACACATTATGCAGATATGATCGATAGAACGACAATTACTATACTTATTACACTCACTATTATCAATCTAACCCATTTTATTAGCCATACTATGCACATATGATCGATAGGACGACAATTACTATACTTATTACTCTTATTATTATCACTCCAACTTATATTATCAGCCATACTATGCTTCCATGGTCGATAGGACGACAATTACCATACTTATTATTCTTATTTTTATCAATCTAACTCATATTATTAACCACATTATGCAGATATCATCGATAGAACGACAATTACTATACTTATTACTGTTATTATTATCAATCTAACCCATATTATTAGCCATATTATGCAGATATGATCGATGGAACGACAATTACTATACTTATTACTCTTATTATTATCAATCTGACTCATATTATTAACCATATTATGCTTATATTGTCGATAGAACGACAATTTCTACACCTATTACACTCACTATTATCAATCTAACTCATATTATTAAACATATTATGCAGATATGATCGATAGAACGACAATTACTATACTTATTACACTCACTATTATCAATCTAACCCATATTATTAGCCATACTATGCACATATGATCGCTAGGACGACAATCACTATACTTATTACTCTTATTATTATCAATCGAGCTCATATTTTTAGCCATATTATGCTTATATGATTGATAGAACGACAATTACTATACATATTACTCTTATTATTATCACTCCAACTTATATTATCAGCCATACTATGCTCCCATGGTCGATAGGACGACAATTACCATACATATTATTCTCATTTTTATCAATCTAACTCATATTATTAACCACATTATGCAGATATCATCGATAGAACGACAATTACTATACTTATTACTGTTATTATTATCAATCTAACCCATATTATTAGCCATATTGTGCTTAAATGGTCGATAGAACGACAATTACTATACTTATTACACTCACTATTATCAATCTAACTCATATTATTAAACATATTATGCAGATATGATCGATAGAACGACAATTACTATACTTATTACTCTTATTATTATCAATCTGACTAATATTATTAATCATATTATGCTTATATTGTCGATAGAACAACAATTACTACACTTATTACACTCACTATTATCAATCTAACTAATATTATTAACCATATTATGCAGATATGATCGATAGAACGACGATTACTATACTTATTACTATTATTATTATCAATCTAACTCATATTATTTGCCATATTATGCTTATATGATCGATAGAACGACAATTGCTATACTTATTACTCTTATTATTATCAATCTAACTCATGTTATTAGCCATATTATGCTTATATGATCGATAGTACGACAATTACTGTACTCATTACTCTTATTATTATCAATCTGACTCATATTATTAACCATATTATGCTTATATTGTCGATAGAACGACAATTTCTATACTTATTACACTCACTATTATCAATCTAACTCATATTATTAAACATATTATGCAGATATGATCGATAGAACGACAATTACTATACTTATTACTCTTATTATTATCACTCCAACTTATATTGTCAGCCATATTATGCTTCCATGGTCGATAGAACGACAATTACTATACTTATTACACTCACTATTATCAATCTAACTCATACTATTAACCATATTATGCAGATATGATCGATAGAACTACAATTACTATACTTATTACACTCACTGTTATCAATCTAACTCATATTATTAACCATATTATGCAAATTTGATCGATAGAACGACAATCACTATACTTATTACTCTTATTATTATCAACCTAACTCATATTATTAGCCATATTATGCTTATATGATCGATAGAACGACAATTACTATACGTATTACTCTTATTATTGTGAATCTAACTCATATTATTAACCATATTATGCAGATATGATCGATAGAACTACAATTACTATACTTATTACTATTATTATTATCAATCTAACTCATATTATTAGCCATATTATGCTTATATGATCGATAGAACGAGAATTACTATACTCACTACTCTTAATATTATCAATTTAACTCTTATTATTAGCCATATTATGCTTATAATATCGATAGAACGACAATTACTATACTTGTTACTCCTATTATTATCAATCTAACTCATATTATTAGCCATATTATGCTTATATGAGCAATAGAACTACAATTACTATATTTATTACTCTTATTATTATCAATCTAACCCATATTATTAGCCATATTATGCTAATATGATCGACAGAACGACAATTACTATACTCATTACTCTTATTATCATCAATCTAACTCATATCATTAGCCATATTATGCTTAAATGATCGATAGAACTACAATTACTATACTCACTACTCTTAGTATCATCAATCTAACTCATATTATTAGCCATATTATGCTAATATGACCGAGAGAACGACAATTACTATACTTATTACACTCACTGTTATCAATCTAACTCATATTATTAACCATATTATGCAAATTTGATCGGTAGAACGACAATCACTATACTTATTACTCTTATTATTATCAACCTAACTCATATTATTAGCCATATTATGCTTATATGATCGATAGAACGACAATTACTATACTTATTACTCTTATTATTATGAATCTAACTCATATTATTAGCCATATTATGCTTAAATGATCGATAGAACGGCAATTACTGTACTTATTACTCTTATTATTATCAATTTAACTCATATTATTACCCATATTATGCTTATATGATCGATAGAACGACAATTACTATACTTATTACTCTCATTATTATGAATCTAACTCATATTATTAACCATATTATGCAGATATGATCGATAGAAATACAATTACTATACTCATTACTCTTATTATTATCAATCTAACTCATATTATTAGCCATATTATGCTTAAATGATCGATAGAACGACAATTACTATACTTATTACTCTTATTATTATCAATCTAACTCATATTATTAGCCATATTATGCTTATATGAGCAATAGAACTACAATTACTATATTTATTACTTTTATTATTATCAATTTAACCCATATTATTAGCCATATTATGCTAATATGATCGACAGAACGACAATTACTATACTCATTACTCTTATTATTATCAATCTAACTCATATTATTAGCCATATTATGCTTAAATGATCGATAGAACTACAATTACTATACTCACTACTCTTAGTATTATCAATCTAACTCATATTATTAGCCATATTATGCTTATATGATCGATAGAACGACAATTACTATACTCATTACTCTTATTATTATCAATCTAACACATATTATTAGCCATATTATGCTTCTATGATCGATAGAACGAGAATTACTATACTCACTACTCTTAGTATTATCAACCTAACTCATATTATTAGCCATATTATGCTTATATGATCGATAGAACGACAATTACTATACTTATTACTCTTATTATTATGAATCTAACTCATATTATTAACCATATTATGCAGATATAATCGATAGAACTACAATTACTATACTTATTACTCTTATTATTATCAATCTAACTCATATTATTAGCCATATTATGCTTATATGAGCAATAGAACTACAATTACTATACTTATTACTCTTATTATTATGAATCTAACTCATATTATTAACCATATTATGCAGATATGATCGATAGAACTACAATTACTATACTCATTACTCTTATTATTATCAATCTAACTCTTATTATTAGCCATATTATGCTTATAATATCGATAGAACGACAATTACTATAATTATTACTGTTATTATTATCAATCTAACTCATATTATTAGCCATATTATGCTTAAATGATCGATAGAACTACAATTACTATACTCATTACTCTTATTATTATCAATCTAACCCATATTATTAGCCATATTATGCTTATATGATCGATAGAACGAGAATTACTATACTCACTACTCTTAGTATTATCAATCTAACTTATATTATTAGCCATATTATGCTTATATTATCGATAGAACGACAATTACTATACTTATTACTTTTATTATTATCAATCCAACTCATATTATTAGCCATATTATGCTTAAATGATCGATAGAACTACAATTACTATACTTATTACGCTTATTATTATCAATCTAACTCATATTATTAGCCATATTATGCTTATATGATCTATAGAACGAGAATTACTATACTCACTACTCTTAGTATTATCAATCTAACTTATATTATTAGCCATATTATGCTTATATTATCGATAGAACGACAATTACTATACTTATTACTTTTATTATTATCAATCCAACTCATATTATTAGCCATATTATGCTTAAATGATCGATAGAACTACAATTACTATACTCACTACTCTTAGTATTATCAATCTAACTCATATTATTACCCATATTATGCTAATATGATCGAGAGAACGACAATTACTATACTTATTACACTCACTGTTATCAATCTAACTCATATTATTAACCATATTATGCAAATTTGATCGGTCGAACGACAATCACTATACTTATTACTCTTATTATTATCAACCTATCTCATATTATTAGCCATATTATGCTTAAATGATCGATAGAACTACAATTACTATACTCACTACTCTTAGTATTATCAATCTAACTCATATTACTAACCATATTATGCAGATATGATCGATAGAACTGCAATTACTATACTCATTACTCTTATTATTCTCAATCTAACTCATATTATTAGCCATATTATGGTTATATGATCGATAGAACGACAATTACTATACTCACTACTCTTATTATTATCAATCTAACTCATATTATTAGCCATATTATGCTTAAATGATCGATAGAACGACAATTACTATACTTATTACTCTTATTATTATCAATCTAACTCATATTATTAGCCATATTATGCTTATATGATCGATAGAACGAGAATTACTATACCCACTACTCTTAATATTATCAATCTAACTCTTATTATTAGCCATATTATGCTTATAATATCGATAGAACGACAATTACTATACTTATTACTGTTATTATTATCAATCTAACTCATATTATTAGCCATATTATGCTTATATGAGCAATAGAACTACAATTACTATACTTATTACTCTTATTATTATGAATCTAACTCATATTATTAACCATATTATGCAGATATGATCGATAGAACTACAATTACTATACTCATTACTCTTATTATTATCAATCTAACTCTTATTATTAGCCATATTATGCTTATAATATCGATAGAACGACAATTACTATAATTATTACTGTTATTATTATCAATCTAACTCATATTATTAGCCATATTATGCTTAAATGATCGATAGAACTACAATTACTATACTCATTACTCTTATTATTATCAATCTAACCCATATTATTAGCCATATTATGCTTATATGATCGATAGAACGAGAATTACTATACTCACTACTCTTAGTATTATCAATCTAACTTATATTATTAGCCATATTATGCTTATATGAGCAATAGAACTACAATTACTATATTTATTACTCTTATTATTATCAATCTAACCCATATTATTAGCCATATCAATCTAACTCATATTATTAGCCATATTATGCTTCTATGATCGATAGAACGAGAATTACTATACTCACTACTCTTAGTATTATCAATCTAACTCATATTATTAGCCATATTATGCTTATATTATCGATAGAACGACAATCACTATACATATTACACTCACTGTTATAAATCTAACTCATATTATTAACCATATTATGCAAATTTGATCGCTAGAACGACAATCACTATACTTATTACTCTTATGATTATCAACCTAACTCATATTATTAGCCATATTATGCTTATATGATCGATAGAACGACAATTACTATACTTATTACTCTTATTATTGTGAATCTAACTCATATTATTAACCATATTATGCAGATATGATCGATAGAACTACAATTACTATACTTATTACTCTCATTATTATGAATCTAACTCATATTATTAACCATATTATGCAGATATGATCGATAGAACTACAATTACTATACTCATTACTCTTATTATTATCAATCTAACTCATATTATTAGCCATATTATGCTTAAATGATCGATAGAACGACAATTACTATACTTATTACTCTTATTATTATCAATCTAACTCATATTATTAGCCATATTATGCTTATATGAGCAATAGAACTACAATTACTATACGTATTACTCTTATTATTATCAATCTAACTCATATTATTAACCATATTATGCAGATATGATCGATAGAACTACAATTACGATACTCATTACTCTTATTATTATCAATCTAACTCATATTATTAGCCATATTATGCTTCTATGATCGATAGAACGAGAATTACTATACTCACTACTCTTAGTATTATCAATCTAACTCATATTATTAGCCATATTATGCTTATATTATCGATAGAACGACAATCACTATACTTATTACACTCACTGTTATCAATCTAACTCATATTATTAACCATATTATGCAAATTTGATCGCTAGAACGACAATCACTATACTTATTACTCTTATTGTTATCAACCTAACTCATATTATTAGCCATATTATGCTTATATGATCGATAGAACGACAATTACTATACTTATTACTCTTATTATTGTGAATCTAACTCATATTATTAACCATATTATGCAGATATGATCGATAGAACTACAATTACTATACTTATTACTCTTATTATTATCAATCTAACTCATATTATTAGCCATATTATGCTTATATGATCGATAGAACGAGAATTACTATACTCACTACTCTTAATATTATCAATCTAACTCTTATAATTAGCCATATTATGCTTATAATATCGATAGAACGACAATTACTATACTTATTACTGTTACTATTATCAATCTAACTCATATTATTAACCATATTATGCAGATATGATCGATAGAACTACAATTACTATACTCATTACTCTTATTATTATCAATCTAACTCTTATTATTAGCCATATTATGCTTATAATATCGATAGAACGCCAATTACTATACTTATTACTGTTATTATTATCAATCTAACTCATATTATTAGCCATATTATGCTTAAATGATCGATAGAATTACAATTACTATACTCATTACTCATATTATTATGAATCTAACCCATATTATTAGCCATATTATGCTTATATGATCGATAGAACGAGAATTACTATACTCACTACTCTTAGTATTATCAATCTAACTCATATTATTAGCCATATTATCCTTATATTATCGATAGAACGACAATTACTATACTTATTACTGTTATTACTATCAATCTAACTCATATTATTAGCCATATTATGCTTAAATGATCGATAGAACGACAATTACTATACTTATTACTCTTATTATTATCAATCTAACTCATATTATTAGCCATATTATGCTTATATGATCGATAGAACGCCAATTACTATACTTATTACTGTTATTATTATCAATCTAACTCATATTATTAGCCATATTATGCTGAAATGATCGATAGAACTACAATTACTATACTCATTACGCTTATTATTATCAATCTAACCCATATTATTAGCCATATTATGCTAATATGATCGACAGAACGACAATTACTATACTTATTACACTCACTGTTATCAATCTAACTCATATTATTAACCATATTATGCAAATTTGATCGATAGAACGACAATCACTATACTTATTACTCTTATTATTATCAACCTAACTCATATTATTAGCCATATTATGCTTATATGATCGATAGAACGACAATTACTATACGTATTACTCTTATTATTGTGAATCTAACTCATATTATTAACCATATTATGCAGATATGATCGATAGAACTACAATTACTATACTTATTACTATTATTATTATCAATTTAACTCATATTATTACCCATATTATGCTTATATGATCGATAGAACGACAATTACTATACTTATTACTCTCATTATTATGAATCTAACTCATATTATTAACCATATTATGCAGATATGATCGATAGAACTACAATTACTATACTCATTACTCTTATTATTATCAATCTAACTCATATTATTAGCCATATTATGCTTAAATGATCGATAGAACGACAATTACTATACTTATTACTCTTATTATTATCAATCTAACTCATATTATTAGCCATATTATGCTTATATGAGCAATAGAACTACAATTACTATACGTATTACTCTTATTATTATCAATCTAACTCATATTATTAACCATATTATGCAGATATGATCGATAGAACTACAATTACGATACTCATTACTCTTATTATTATCAATCTAACTCATATTATTAGCCATATTATGCTTATATTATCGATAGAACGACAATCACTATACTTATTACACTCACTGTTATCAATCTAACTCATATTATTAACCATATTATGCAAATTTGATCGCTAGAACGACAATCACTATACTTATTACTCTTATTATTATCAACCTAACTCATATTATTAGCCATATTATGCTTATATGATCGATAGAACGACAATTACTATACTTATTACTCTTATTATTGTGAATCTAACTCATATTATTAACCATATTATGCAGATATGATCGATAGAACTACAATTACTATACTTATTACTCTTATTATTATCAATCTAACTCATATTATTAGCCATATTATGCTTCTATGATCGATAGAACGAGAATTACTATACTCACTACTCTTAGTATTATCAATCTAACTCATATTATTAGCCATATTATGCTTATATTATCGATAGAACGACAATCACTATACTTATTACACTCACTGTTATCAATCTAACTCATATTATTAACCATATTATGCAAATTTGATCGCTAGAACGACAATCACTATACTTATTACTCTTATTATTATCAACCTAACTCATATTATTAGCCATATTATGCTTATATGATCGATAGAACGACAATTACTATACTTATTACTCTTATTATTGTGAATCTAACTCATATTATTAACCATATTATGCAGATATGATCGATAGAACTACAATTACTATACTTATTACTCTTATTATTATCAATCTAACTCATATTATTAGCCATATTATGCTTATATGATCGATAGAACGAGAATTACTATACTCACTACTCTTAATATTATCAATCTAACTCTTATAATTAGCCATATTATGCTTATAATATCGATAGAACGACAATTACTATACTTATTACTGTTACTATTATCAATCTAACTCATATTATTAACCATATTATGCAGATATGATCGATAGAACTACAATTACTATACTCATTACTCTTATTATTATCAATCTAACTCTTATTATTAGCCATATTATGCTTATAATATCGATAGAACGCCAATTACTATACTTATTACTGTTATTATTATCAATCTAACTCATATTATTAGCCATATTATGCTTAAATGATCGATAGAATTACAATTACTATACTCATTACTCATATTATTATGAATCTAACCCATATTATTAGCCATATTATGCTTATATGATCGATAGAACGAGAATTACTATACTCACTACTCTTAGTATTATCAATCTAACTCATATTATTAGCCATATTATCCTTATATTATCGATAGAACGACAATTACTATACTTATTACTGTTATTACTATCAATCTAACTCATATTATTAGCCATATTATGCTTAAATGATCGATAGAACGACAATTACTATACTTATTACTCTTATTATTATCAATCTAACTCATATTATTAGCCATATTATGCTTATATGATCGATAGAACGCCAATTACTATACTTATTACTGTTATTATTATCAATCTAACTCATATTATTAGCCATATTATGCTGAAATGATCGATAGAACTACAATTACTATACTCATTACGCTTATTATTATCAATCTAACCCATATTATTAGCCATATTATGCTAATATGATCGACAGAACGACAATTACTATACTTATTACACTCACTGTTATCAATCTAACTCATATTATTAACCATATTATGCAAATTTGATCGATAGAACGACAATCACTATACTTATTACTCTTATTATTATCAACCTAACTCATATTATTAGCCATATTATGCTTATATGATCGATAGAACGACAATTACTATACGTATTACTCTTATTATTGTGAATCTAACTCATATTATTAACCATATTATGCAGATATGATCGATAGAACTACAATTACTATACTTATTACTATTATTATTATCAATTTAACTCATATTATTACCCATATTATGCTTATATGATCGATAGAACGACAATTACTATACTTATTACTCTCATTATTATGAATCTAACTCATATTATTAACCATATTATGCAGATATGATCGATAGAACTACAATTACTATACTCATTACTCTTATTATTATCAATCTAACTCATATTATTAGCCATATTATGCTTAAATGATCGATAGAACGACAATTACTATACTTATTACTCTTATTATTATCAATCTAACTCATATTATTAGCCATATTATGCTTATATGAGCAATAGAACTACAATTACTATACGTATTACTCTTATTATTATCAATCTAACTCATATTATTAACCATATTATGCAGATATGATCGATAGAACTACAATTACGATACTCATTACTCTTATTATTATCAATCTAACTCATATTATTAGCCATATTATGCTTATATTATCGATAGAACGACAATCACTATACTTATTACACTCACTGTTATCAATCTAACTCATATTATTAACCATATTATGCAAATTTGATCGCTAGAACGACAATCACTATACTTATTACTCTTATTATTATCAACCTAACTCATATTATTAGCCATATTATGCTTATATGATCGATAGAACGACAATTACTATACTTATTACTCTTATTATTGTGAATCTAACTCATATTATTAACCATATTATGCAGATATGATCGATAGAACTACAATTACTATACTTATTACTCTTATTATTATCAATCTAACTCATATTATTAGCCATATTATGCTTATATGATCGATAGAACGAGAATTACTATACTCACTACTCTTAATATTATCAATCTAACTCTTATAATTAGCCATATTATGCTTATAATATCGATAGAACGACAATTACTATACTTATTACTGTTACTATTATCAATCTAACTCATATTATTAACCATATTATGCAGATATGATCGATAGAACTACAATTACTATACTCATTACTCTTATTATTATCAATCTAACTCTTATTATTAGCCATATTATGCTTATAATATCGATAGAACGCCAATTACTATACTTATTACTGTTATTATTATCAATCTAACTCATATTATTAGCCATATTATGCTTAAATGATCGATAGAACTACAATTACTATACTCATTACTCTTATTATTATGAATCTAACCCATATTATTAGCCATATTTTGCTTATATGATCGATAGAACGAGAATTACTATACTCACTACTCTTAGTATTATCAATCTAACTCATATCATTAGCCATATTATCCTTATATTATCGATAGAACGACAATTACTATACTTATTACTGTTATTACTATCAATCTAACTCATATTATTAGCCATATTATGCTTAAATGATCGATAGAACGACAATTACTATACTTATTACTCTTATTATTATCAATCTAACTCATATTATTAGCCATATTATGCTTATATGATCGATAGAACGCCAATTACTATACTTATTACTGTTATTATTATCAATCTAACTCATATTATTAGCCATATTATGCTGAAATGATCGATAGAACTACAATTACTATACTCATTACGCTTATTATTATCAATCTAACCCATATTATTAGCCATATTATGCTAATATGATCGACAGAACGACAATTACTATACTTATTACACTCACTGTTATCAATCTAACTCATATTATTAACCATATTATGCAAATTTGATCGATAGAACGACAATCACTATACTTATTACTCTTATTATTATCAACCTAACTCATATTATTAGCCATATTATGCTTATATGATCGATAGAACGACAATTACTATACGTATTACTCTTATTATTGTGAATCTAACTCATATTATTAACCATATTATGCAGATATGATCGATAGAACTACAATTACTATACTTATTACTATTATTATTATCAATCTAACTCATATTATTAGCCATATTATGCTTATATGATCGATAGAACGAGAATTACTATACTCACTACTCTTAATATTATCAATTTAACTCTTATTATTAGCCATATTATGCTTATAATATCGATAGAACGACAATTACTATACTTGTTACTCCTATTATTATCAATCTAACTCATATTATTAGCCATATTATGCTTATATGAGCAATAGAACTACAATTACTATATTTATTACTCTTATTATTATCAATCTAACCCATATTATTAGCCATATTATGCTAATATGATCGACAGAACGACAATTACTATACTCATTACTCTTATTATCATCAATCTAACTCATATCATTAGCCATATTATGCTTAAATGATCGATAGAACTACAATTACTATACTCACTACTCTTAGTATCATCAATCTAACTCATATTATTAGCCATATTATGCTAATATGACCGAGAGAACGACAATTACTATACTTATTACACTCACTGTTATCAATCTAACTCATATTATTAACCATATTATGCAAATTTGATCGGTAGAACGACAATCACTATACTTATTACTCTTATTATTATCAACCTAACTCATATTATTAGCCATATTATGCTTATATGATCGATAGAACGACAATTACTATACTTATTACTCTTATTATTATGAATCTAACTCATATTATTAGCCATATTATGCTTAAATGATCGATAGAACGGCAATTACTGTACTTATTACTCTTATTATTATCAATTTAACTCATATTATTACCCATATTATGCTTATATGATCGATAGAACGACAATTACTATACTTATTACTCTCATTATTATGAATCTAACTCATATTATTAACCATATTATGCAGATATGATCGATAGAAATACAATTACTATACTCATTACTCTTATTATTATCAATCTAACTCATATTATTAGCCATATTATGCTTAAATGATCGATAGAACGACAATTACTATACTTATTACTCTTATTATTATCAATCTAACTCATATTATTAGCCATATTATGCTTATATGAGCAATAGAACTACAATTACTATATTTATTACTTTTATTATTATCAATTTAACCCATATTATTAGCCATATTATGCTAATATGATCGACAGAACGACAATTACTATACTCATTACTCTTATTATTATCAATCTAACTCATATTATTAGCCATATTATGCTTAAATGATCGATAGAACTACAATTACTATACTCACTACTCTTAGTATTATCAATCTAACTCATATTATTAGCCATATTATGCTTATATGATCGATAGAACGACAATTACTATACTCATTACTCTTATTATTATCAATCTAACACATATTATTAGCCATATTATGCTTCTATGATCGATAGAACGAGAATTACTATACTCACTACTCTTAGTATTATCAACCTAACTCATATTATTAGCCATATTATGCTTATATGATCGATAGAACGACAATTACTATACTTATTACTCTTATTATTATGAATCTAACTCATATTATTAACCATATTATGCAGATATAATCGATAGAACTACAATTACTATACTTATTACTCTTATTATTATCAATCTAACTCATATTATTAGCCATATTATGCTTATATGATCGATAGAACGAGAATTACTATACCCACTACTCTTAATATTATCAATCTAACTCTTATTATTAGCCATATTATGCTTATAATATCGATAGAACGACAATTACTATACTTATTACTGTTATTATTATCAATCTAACTCATATTATTAGCCATATTATGCTTATATGAGCAATAGAACTACAATTACTATACTTATTACTCTTATTATTATGAATCTAACTCATATTATTAACCATATTATGCAGATATGATCGATAGAACTACAATTACTATACTCATTACTCTTATTATTATCAATCTAACTCTTATTATTAGCCATATTATGCTTATAATATCGATAGAACGACAATTACTATAATTATTACTGTTATTATTATCAATCTAACTCATATTATTAGCCATATTATGCTTAAATGATCGATAGAACTACAATTACTATACTCATTACTCTTATTATTATCAATCTAACCCATATTATTAGCCATATTATGCTTATATGATCGATAGAACGAGAATTACTATACTCACTACTCTTAGTATTATCAATCTAACTTATATTATTAGCCATATTATGCTTATATTATCGATAGAACGACAATTACTATACTTATTACTTTTATTATTATCAATCCAACTCATATTATTAGCCATATTATGCTTAAATGATCGATAGAACTACAATTACTATACTTATTACGCTTATTATTATCAATCTAACTCATATTATTAGCCATATTATGCTTATATGATCTATAGAACGAGAATTACTATACTCACTACTCTTAGTATTATCAATCTAACTTATATTATTAGCCATATTATGCTTATATTATCGATAGAACGACAATTACTATACTTATTACTTTTATTATTATCAATCCAACTCATATTATTAGCCATATTATGCTTAAATGATCGATAGAACTACAATTACTATACTCACTACTCTTAGTATTATCAATCTAACTCATATTATTACCCATATTATGCTAATATGATCGAGAGAACGACAATTACTATACTTATTACACTCACTGTTATCAATCTAACTCATATTATTAACCATATTATGCAAATTTGATCGGTCGAACGACAATCACTATACTTATTACTCTTATTATTATCAACCTATCTCATATTATTAGCCATATTATGCTTAAATGATCGATAGAACTACAATTACTATACTCACTACTCTTAGTATTATCAATCTAACTCATATTACTAACCATATTATGCAGATATGATCGATAGAACTGCAATTACTATACTCATTACTCTTATTATTCTCAATCTAACTCATATTATTAGCCATATTATGGTTATATGATCGATAGAACGACAATTACTATACTCACTACTCTTATTATTATCAATCTAACTCATATTATTAGCCATATTATGCTTAAATGATCGATAGAACGACAATTACTATACTTATTACTCTTATTATTATCAATCTAACTCATATTATTAGCCATATTATGCTTATATGATCGATAGAACGAGAATTACTATACCCACTACTCTTAATATTATCAATCTAACTCTTATTATTAGCCATATTATGCTTATAATATCGATAGAACGACAATTACTATACTTATTACTGTTATTATTATCAATCTAACTCATATTATTAGCCATATTATGCTTATATGAGCAATAGAACTACAATTACTATACTTATTACTCTTATTATTATGAATCTAACTCATATTATTAACCATATTATGCAGATATGATCGATAGAACTACAATTACTATACTCATTACTCTTATTATTATCAATCTAACTCTTATTATTAGCCATATTATGCTTATAATATCGATAGAACGACAATTACTATAATTATTACTGTTATTATTATCAATCTAACTCATATTATTAGCCATATTATGCTTAAATGATCGATAGAACTACAATTACTATACTCATTACTCTTATTATTATCAATCTAACCCATATTATTAGCCATATTATGCTTATATGATCGATAGAACGAGAATTACTATACTCACTACTCTTAGTATTATCAATCTAACTTATATTATTAGCCATATTATGCTTATATGAGCAATAGAACTACAATTACTATATTTATTACTCTTATTATTATCAATCTAACCCATATTATTAGCCATATCAATCTAACTCATATTATTAGCCATATTATGCTTCTATGATCGATAGAACGAGAATTACTATACTCACTACTCTTAGTATTATCAATCTAACTCATATTATTAGCCATATTATGCTTATATTATCGATAGAACGACAATCACTATACATATTACACTCACTGTTATAAATCTAACTCATATTATTAACCATATTATGCAAATTTGATCGCTAGAACGACAATCACTATACTTATTACTCTTATGATTATCAACCTAACTCATATTATTAGCCATATTATGCTTATATGATCGATAGAACGACAATTACTATACTTATTACTCTTATTATTGTGAATCTAACTCATATTATTAACCATATTATGCAGATATGATCGATAGAACTACAATTACTATACTTATTACTCTTATTATTATCAATCTAACTCATATTATTAGCCATATTATGCTTATATGATCGATAGAACGAGAATTACTATACTCACTTCTCTTAATATTATCAATCTAACTCTTATAATTAGCCATATTATGCTTATATGATCGATAGAACGCCAATTACTATACTTATTACTGTTATTATTATCAATCTAACTCATATTATTAGCCATATTATGCTTAAATGATCGATAGAACTACAATTACTATACTCATTACTCTTATTATTATGAATCTAACCCATATTATTAGCCATATTATGCTTATATGATCGATAGAACGAGAATTACTATACTCACTACTCTTAGTATTATCAATCTAACTCATATTATTAGCCATATTATCCTTATATTATCGATAGAACGACAATTACTATACTTATTACTGTTATTACTATCAATCTAACTCATATTATTAGCCATATTATGCTTAAATGATCGATAGAACGACAATTACTATACTTATTACTCTTATTATTATCAATCTAACTCATATTATTAGCCATATTATGCTTATATGATCGATAGAACGCCAATTACTATACTTATTACTGTTATTATTATCAATCTAACTCATATTATTAGCCATATTATGCTGAAATGATCGATAGAACTACAATTACTATACTCATTACGCTTATTATTATCAATCTAACCCATATTATTAGCCATATTATGCTAATATGATCGATAGAACGACAATTACTATACTTATTACACTCACTGTTATCAATCTAACTCATATTATTAACCATATTATGCAAATTTGATCGATAGAACGACAATCACTATACTTATTACTCTTATTATTATCAACCTAACTCATATTATTAGCCATATTATGCTTATATGATCGATAGAACGACAATTACTATACTTATTACTCTTATTATTATGAATCTAACTCATATTATTAACCATATTATGCAGATATGATCGATAGAACTACAATTACTATACTCATTACTCTTATTATTATCAATCTAACTCTAATTATTAGCCATATTATGCTTAAATGATCGATAGAACGACAATTACTATACTTATTACTCTTATTATTATCAATCTAACTCATATTATTAGCCATATTATGCTTATATGATCGATAGAACGCCAATTACTATACTTATTACTGTTATTATTATCAATCTAACTCATATCATTAGCCATATTATGCTTAAATGATCGATAGAACTACAATTACTATACTCACTACTCTTAGTATTATCAATCTAACGCATATTATTAGCCATATTATGTTAATATGATCGAGAGAACGACAATTACTATACTTATTACACTCACCGTTATCAATCTAACTCATATTATTAACCATATTATGCAAATTTGATCGGTAGAACGACAATCACTATACTTATTACTCTTATTATTATCAACCTAACTCATATTATTAGCCATATTATGCTTATATGATCGATAGAACGACAATTACTATACTTATTACTCTTATTATTATGAATCTAACTCATATTATTAACCATATTATGCAGATATGATCGATAGAACTACAATTACTATACTTATTACTCTTATTATTATCAATCTAACTCATATTATTAGCCATATTATGCTTATATGATCGATAGAACGAGAATTACTATACCCACTACTCTTAATATTATCAATCTAACTCTTATTATTAGCCATACTATGCTTATAATATCGATAGAACGACAACTACTATACTTATTACTGTTATTATTATCAATCTAACTCATATTATTAGCCATATTATGCTTAAATGATCGATAGAACTACAATTACTATACTCAATACTCTTATTATTATCAATCTAACCCATATTACTAGCAATATTATGCTAATATGATCGACAGAACGACAATTACTATACTTATTACACTCACTGTTATCAATCTAACTCATATTATTAACCATATTATGCTTATATGATCGATAGAACGCCAATTACTATACTTATTACTGTTATTATTATCAATCTAACTCATATTATTAGCCATATTATGCTGAAATGATCGATAGAACTACAATTACTATACTCATTACGCTTATTATTATCAATCTAACCCATATTATTAGCCATATTATGCTAATATGATCGACAGAACGACAATTACTATACTTATTACACTCACTGTTATCAATCTAACTCATATTATTAACCATATTATGCAAATTTGATCGATAGAACGACAATCACTATACTTATTACTCTTATTATTATCAACCTAACTCATATTATTAGCCATATTATGCTTATATGATCGATAGAACGACAATTACTATACTTATTTCTCTTATTATTATGAATCTAACTCATATTATTAACCATATTATGCAGATATGATCGATAGAACTACAATTACTGTACTCATTACTCTTATTATTATCAATCTAACTCTAACTATTAGCCATATTATGCTTAAATGATCGATAGAACGACAATTACTATACTTATTACTCTTATTATTATCAATCTAACTCATATTATTAGCCATATTATGCTTATATGATCGATAGAACGCCAATTACTATACTTATTACTGTTATTATTATCAATCTAACTCATATCATTAGCCATATTATGCTTAAATGATCGATAGAACTACAATTACTATACTCATTACTCTTATTATTATCAATCTAACCCATATTATTAGCCATATTATGCTTATATGATCGATAGAACGAGAATTACTATACTCACTAATCTTAGTATTATCAATCTAACTCATATTATTAGCCATATTATGCTTATATTATCGATAGAACGACAATTACTATACTTATTACTGTTATTACTATCAATCTAACTCATATTATTAGCCATATTATGCTTAAATGATCGATAGAACGACAATTACTATACTTGTTACTCCCATTATTATCAATCTAACTCATATTATTAGCCATATTATGCTTATATGAGCAATAGAACTACAATTACTATATTTATTACTCTTATTATTATCAATCTAACTCATGTTATTAGCCATATTATGCTTATATGATCGATAGAACGACAATTACTATACTCATTACTCTTATTATTATCAATCTAACTCATATTATTAGCCATATTATGCTTATATGATCGATAGAACGAGAATTACTATACTCACTACTCTGAGTATTATCAATCTAACTCATATTATTAACCATATTATGCTTATATTATCGATAGCACGACAATTACTATACTTATTACTGTTATTACTATCAATCTAACTCATATTATTAGCCATATTATGCTTAAATGATCGATAGAACGACAATTACTATACTTATTACTCTTATTATTATCAATCTAACTCATAATATTAGCCATATTATGCTTATATGATCGATAGAACGACAATTACTCTACTTATTACTCTTATTATTATCAATCTAACTCATATTATTAACCATATTATGCGGATATGATCGATAGCACGACATTTGCTATACCTATTACTCTTATTATTATGAATCTAACTCATATTATTAACCATATTATGCAGATATGATCTATAGAACTACAATTACTATACTCATTACTCTTATTATTATCAATCTAACTCATATTATTAGCCATATTATGCTTATATGATCGATAGAACGAAAATTACTATACTCATTACTCTTATTATTATCAATCTAACTCATATTATTAGCCATATTATGCTTATATGATCGACAGAACGACAATTACTATACTTATTACACTCACTATTATCAATCTAACTCATATTATTAACCATATTACGCAGATATGATCGATAGCACGACATTTACTATACTTACTACTCTTATTATTATCAATCTAACTCATATTATTAGCCATATTATGCTAATATGATCGAGAGAACGACAATTACTATACTTATTACACTCACTGTTATCAATCTAACTCATATTATTAACCATATTATGCAAATTTGATCGGTAGAACGACAATCACTATACTTATTACTCTTATTATTATCAACCTAACTCATATTATTAGCCATATTATGCTTAAATGATCGATAGAACGACAATTACTATACTTATTACTCTTATTATTATCAATCTAACTCATATTATTAGGCATATTATGCTTATATGATCGATAGAACGAGAATTACTATACCCACTACTCTTAATATTATCAATCTAACTCTTATTATTAGCCATATTATGCTTATAATATCGATAGAACGACAATTACTATACTTATTACTGTTATTATTATCAATCTAACTCATATTATTAGCCATATTATGCTTATATGAGCAATAGAACTACAATTACTATACTTATTACTCTTATTATTATGAATCTAACTCATATTATTAACCATATTATGCAGATATGATCGATAGAACTACAATTACTATACTCATTACTCTTATTATTATCAATCTAACTCTTATTATTAGCCATATTATGTTTATAATATCGATAGAACGACAATTACTATAATTATTACTGTTATTATTATCAATCTAACTCATATTATTAGCCATATTATGCTTAAATGATCGATAGAACTACAATTACTATACTCATTACTCTTATTATTATCAATCTAACCCATATTATTAGCCATATTATGCTTATATGATCGATAGAACGAGAATTACTATACTCACTACTCTTAGTATTATCAATCTAACTTATATTATTAGCCATATTATGCTTATATGAGCAATAGAACTACAATTACTATATTTATTACTCTTATTATTATCAATCTAACCCATATTATTAGCCATATCAATCTAACTCATATTATTAGCCATATTATGCTTCTATGATCGATAGAACGAGAATTACTATACTCACTACTCTTAGTATTATCAATCTAACTCATATTATTAGCCATATTATGCTTATATTATCGATAGAACGACAATCACTATACATATTACACTCACTGTTATAAATCTAACTCATATTATTAACCATATTATGCAAATTTGATCGCTAGAACGACAATCACTATACTTATTACTCTTATGATTATCAACCTAACTCATATTATTAGCCATATTATGCTTATATGATCGATAGAACGACAATTACTATACTTATTACTCTTATTATTGTGAATCTAACTCATATTATTAACCATATTATGCAGATATGATCGATAGAACTACAATTACGATACTCATTACTCTTATTATTATCAATCTAACTCATATTATTAGCCATATTATGCTTATATTATCGATAGAACGACAATCACTATACTTATTACACTCACTGTTATCAATCTAACTCATATTATTAACCATATTATGCAAATTTGATCGCTAGAACGACAATCACTATACTTATTACTCTTATTATTATCAACCTAACTCATATTATTAGCCATATTATGCTTATATGATCGATAGAACGACAATTACTATACTTATTACTCTTATTATTGTGAATCTAACTCATATTATTAACCATATTATGCAGATATGATCGATAGAACTACAATTACTATACTTATTACTCTTATTATTATCAATCTAACTCATATTATTAGCCATATTATGCTTATATGATCGATAGAACGAGAATTACTATACTCACTACTCTTAATATTATCAATCTAACTCTTATAATTAGCCATATTATGCTTATAATATCGATAGAACGACAATTACTATACTTATTACTGTTACTATTATCAATCTAACTCATATTATTAACCATATTATGCAGATATGATCGATAGAACTACAATTACTATACTCATTACTCTTATTATTATCAATCTAACTCTTATTATTAGCCATATTATGCTTATAATATCGATAGAACGCCAATTACTATACTTATTACTGTTATTATTATCAATCTAACTCATATTATTAGCCATATTATGCTTAAATGATCGATAGAACTACAATTACTATACTCATTACTCTTATTATTATGAATCTAACCCATATTATTAGCCATATTTTGCTTATATGATCGATAGAACGAGAATTACTATACTCACTACTCTTAGTATTATCAATCTAACTCATATCATTAGCCATATTATCCTTATATTATCGATAGAACGACAATTACTATACTTATTACTGTTATTACTATCAATCTAACTCATATTATTAGCCATATTATGCTTAAATGATCGATAGAACGACAATTACTATACTTATTACTCTTATTATTATCAATCTAACTCATATTATTAGCCATATTATGCTTATATGATCGATAGAACGCCAATTACTATACTTATTACTGTTATTATTATCAATCTAACTCATATTATTAGCCATATTATGCTGAAATGATCGATAGAACTACAATTACTATACTCATTACGCTTATTATTATCAATCTAACCCATATTATTAGCCATATTATGCTAATATGATCGACAGAACGACAATTACTATACTTATTACACTCACTGTTATCAATCTAACTCATATTATTAACCATATTATGCAAATTTGATCGATAGAACGACAATCACTATACTTATTACTCTTATTATTATCAACCTAACTCATATTATTAGCCATATTATGCTTATATGATCGATAGAACGACAATTACTATACGTATTACTCTTATTATTGTGAATCTAACTCATATTATTAACCATATTATGCAGATATGATCGATAGAACTACAATTACTATACTTATTACTATTATTATTATCAATCTAACTCATATTATTAGCCATATTATGCTTATATGATCGATAGAACGAGAATTACTATACTCACTACTCTTAATATTATCAATTTAACTCTTATTATTAGCCATATTATGCTTATAATATCGATAGAACGACAATTACTATACTTGTTACTCCTATTATTATCAATCTAACTCATATTATTAGCCATATTATGCTTATATGAGCAATAGAACTACAATTACTATATTTATTACTCTTATTATTATCAATCTAACCCATATTATTAGCCATATTATGCTAATATGATCGACAGAACGACAATTACTATACTCATTACTCTTATTATCATCAATCTAACTCATATCATTAGCCATATTATGCTTAAATGATCGATAGAACTACAATTACTATACTCACTACTCTTAGTATCATCAATCTAACTCATATTATTAGCCATATTATGCTAATATGACCGAGAGAACGACAATTACTATACTTATTACACTCACTGTTATCAATCTAACTCATATTATTAACCATATTATGCAAATTTGATCGGTAGAACGACAATCACTATACTTATTACTCTTATTATTATCAACCTAACTCATATTATTAGCCATATTATGCTTATATGATCGATAGAACGACAATTACTATACTTATTACTCTTATTATTATGAATCTAACTCATATTATTAGCCATATTATGCTTAAATGATCGATAGAACGGCAATTACTGTACTTATTACTCTTATTATTATCAATTTAACTCATATTATTACCCATATTATGCTTATATGATCGATAGAACGACAATTACTATACTTATTACTCTCATTATTATGAATCTAACTCATATTATTAACCATATTATGCAGATATGATCGATAGAAATACAATTACTATACTCATTACTCTTATTATTATCAATCTAACTCATATTATTAGCCATATTATGCTTAAATGATCGATAGAACGACAATTACTATACTTATTACTCTTATTATTATCAATCTAACTCATATTATTAGCCATATTATGCTTATATGAGCAATAGAACTACAATTACTATATTTATTACTTTTATTATTATCAATTTAACCCATATTATTAGCCATATTATGCTAATATGATCGACAGAACGACAATTACTATACTCATTACTCTTATTATTATCAATCTAACTCATATTATTAGCCATATTATGCTTAAATGATCGATAGAACTACAATTACTATACTCACTACTCTTAGTATTATCAATCTAACTCATATTATTAGCCATATTATGCTTATATGATCGATAGAACGACAATTACTATACTCATTACTCTTATTATTATCAATCTAACACATATTATTAGCCATATTATGCTTCTATGATCGATAGAACGAGAATTACTATACTCACTACTCTTAGTATTATCAACCTAACTCATATTATTAGCCATATTATGCTTATATGATCGATAGAACGACAATTACTATACTTATTACTCTTATTATTATGAATCTAACTCATATTATTAACCATATTATGCAGATATAATCGATAGAACTACAATTACTATACTTATTACTCTTATTATTATCAATCTAACTCATATTATTAGCCATATTATGCTTATATGATCGATAGAACGAGAATTACTATACCCACTACTCTTAATATTATCAATCTAACTCTTATTATTAGCCATATTATGCTTATAATATCGATAGAACGACAATTACTATACTTATTACTGTTATTATTATCAATCTAACTCATATTATTAGCCATATTATGCTTATATGAGCAATAGAACTACAATTACTATACTTATTACTCTTATTATTATGAATCTAACTCATATTATTAACCATATTATGCAGATATGATCGATAGAACTACAATTACTATACTCATTACTCTTATTATTATCAATCTAACTCTTATTATTAGCCATATTATGCTTATAATATCGATAGAACGACAATTACTATAATTATTACTGTTATTATTATCAATCTAACTCATATTATTAGCCATATTATGCTTAAATGATCGATAGAACTACAATTACTATACTCATTACTCTTATTATTATCAATCTAACCCATATTATTAGCCATATTATGCTTATATGATCGATAGAACGAGAATTACTATACTCACTACTCTTAGTATTATCAATCTAACTTATATTATTAGCCATATTATGCTTATATTATCGATAGAACGACAATTACTATACTTATTACTTTTATTATTATCAATCCAACTCATATTATTAGCCATATTATGCTTAAATGATCGATAGAACTACAATTACTATACTTATTACGCTTATTATTATCAATCTAACTCATATTATTAGCCATATTATGCTTATATGATCTATAGAACGAGAATTACTATACTCACTACTCTTAGTATTATCAATCTAACTTATATTATTAGCCATATTATGCTTATATTATCGATAGAACGACAATTACTATACTTATTACTTTTATTATTATCAATCCAACTCATATTATTAGCCATATTATGCTTAAATGATCGATAGAACTACAATTACTATACTCACTACTCTTAGTATTATCAATCTAACTCATATTATTACCCATATTATGCTAATATGATCGAGAGAACGACAATTACTATACTTATTACACTCACTGTTATCAATCTAACTCATATTATTAACCATATTATGCAAATTTGATCGGTCGAACGACAATCACTATACTTATTACTCTTATTATTATCAACCTATCTCATATTATTAGCCATATTATGCTTAAATGATCGATAGAACTACAATTACTATACTCACTACTCTTAGTATTATCAATCTAACTCATATTACTAACCATATTATGCAGATATGATCGATAGAACTGCAATTACTATACTCATTACTCTTATTATTCTCAATCTAACTCATATTATTAGCCATATTATGGTTATATGATCGATAGAACGACAATTACTATACTCACTACTCTTATTATTATCAATCTAACTCATATTATTAGCCATATTATGCTTAAATGATCGATAGAACGACAATTACTATACTTATTACTCTTATTATTATCAATCTAACTCATATTATTAGCCATATTATGCTTATATGATCGATAGAACGAGAATTACTATACCCACTACTCTTAATATTATCAATCTAACTCTTATTATTAGCCATATTATGCTTATAATATCGATAGAACGACAATTACTATACTTATTACTGTTATTATTATCAATCTAACTCATATTATTAGCCATATTATGCTTATATGAGCAATAGAACTACAATTACTATACTTATTACTCTTATTATTATGAATCTAACTCATATTATTAACCATATTATGCAGATATGATCGATAGAACTACAATTACTATACTCATTACTCTTATTATTATCAATCTAACTCTTATTATTAGCCATATTATGCTTATAATATCGATAGAACGACAATTACTATAATTATTACTGTTATTATTATCAATCTAACTCATATTATTAGCCATATTATGCTTAAATGATCGATAGAACTACAATTACTATACTCATTACTCTTATTATTATCAATCTAACCCATATTATTAGCCATATTATGCTTATATGATCGATAGAACGAGAATTACTATACTCACTACTCTTAGTATTATCAATCTAACTTATATTATTAGCCATATTATGCTTATATGAGCAATAGAACTACAATTACTATATTTATTACTCTTATTATTATCAATCTAACCCATATTATTAGCCATATCAATCTAACTCATATTATTAGCCATATTATGCTTCTATGATCGATAGAACGAGAATTACTATACTCACTACTCTTAGTATTATCAATCTAACTCATATTATTAGCCATATTATGCTTATATTATCGATAGAACGACAATCACTATACATATTACACTCACTGTTATAAATCTAACTCATATTATTAACCATATTATGCAAATTTGATCGCTAGAACGACAATCACTATACTTATTACTCTTATGATTATCAACCTAACTCATATTATTAGCCATATTATGCTTATATGATCGATAGAACGACAATTACTATACTTATTACTCTTATTATTGTGAATCTAACTCATATTATTAACCATATTATGCAGATATGATCGATAGAACTACAATTACTATACTTATTACTCTTATTATTATCAATCTAACTCATATTATTAGCCATATTATGCTTATATGATCGATAGAACGAGAATTACTATACTCACTTCTCTTAATATTATCAATCTAACTCTTATAATTAGCCATATTATGCTTATATGATCGATAGAACGCCAATTACTATACTTATTACTGTTATTATTATCAATCTAACTCATATTATTAGCCATATTATGCTTAAATGATCGATAGAACTACAATTACTATACTCATTACTCTTATTATTATGAATCTAACCCATATTATTAGCCATATTATGCTTATATGATCGATAGAACGAGAATTACTATACTCACTACTCTTAGTATTATCAATCTAACTCATATTATTAGCCATATTATCCTTATATTATCGATAGAACGACAATTACTATACTTATTACTGTTATTACTATCAATCTAACTCATATTATTAGCCATATTATGCTTAAATGATCGATAGAACGACAATTACTATACTTATTACTCTTATTATTATCAATCTAACTCATATTATTAGCCATATTATGCTTATATGATCGATAGAACGCCAATTACTATACTTATTACTGTTATTATTATCAATCTAACTCATATTATTAGCCATATTATGCTGAAATGATCGATAGAACTACAATTACTATACTCATTACGCTTATTATTATCAATCTAACCCATATTATTAGCCATATTATGCTAATATGATCGATAGAACGACAATTACTATACTTATTACACTCACTGTTATCAATCTAACTCATATTATTAACCATATTATGCAAATTTGATCGATAGAACGACAATCACTATACTTATTACTCTTATTATTATCAACCTAACTCATATTATTAGCCATATTATGCTTATATGATCGATAGAACGACAATTACTATACTTATTACTCTTATTATTATGAATCTAACTCATATTATTAACCATATTATGCAGATATGATCGATAGAACTACAATTACTATACTCATTACTCTTATTATTATCAATCTAACTCTAATTATTAGCCATATTATGCTTAAATGATCGATAGAACGACAATTACTATACTTATTACTCTTATTATTATCAATCTAACTCATATTATTAGCCATATTATGCTTATATGATCGATAGAACGCCAATTACTATACTTATTACTGTTATTATTATCAATCTAACTCATATCATTAGCCATATTATGCTTAAATGATCGATAGAACTACAATTACTATACTCACTACTCTTAGTATTATCAATCTAACGCATATTATTAGCCATATTATGTTAATATGATCGAGAGAACGACAATTACTATACTTATTACACTCACCGTTATCAATCTAACTCATATTATTAACCATATTATGCAAATTTGATCGGTAGAACGACAATCACTATACTTATTACTCTTATTATTATCAACCTAACTCATATTATTAGCCATATTATGCTTATATGATCGATAGAACGACAATTACTATACTTATTACTCTTATTATTATGAATCTAACTCATATTATTAACCATATTATGCAGATATGATCGATAGAACTACAATTACTATACTTATTACTCTTATTATTATCAATCTAACTCATATTATTAGCCATATTATGCTTATATGATCGATAGAACGAGAATTACTATACCCACTACTCTTAATATTATCAATCTAACTCTTATTATTAGCCATACTATGCTTATAATATCGATAGAACGACAACTACTATACTTATTACTGTTATTATTATCAATCTAACTCATATTATTAGCCATATTATGCTTAAATGATCGATAGAACTACAATTACTATACTTATTACTCTTATTATTATCAATCTAACTCATATTATTAGCCATATTATGCTTATATGAGCAATAGAACTACAATTACTATATTTATTACTTTTATTATTATCAATTTAACCCATATTATTAGCCATATTATGCTAATATGATCGACAGAACGACAATTACTATACTCATTACTCTTATTATTATCAATCTAACTCATATTATTAGCCATATTATGCTTAAATGATCGATAGAACTACAATTACTATACTCACTACTCTTAGTATTATCAATCTAACTCATATTATTAGCCATATTATGCTTATATGATCGATAGAACGACAATTACTATACTCATTACTCTTATTATTATCAATCTAACACATATTATTAGCCATATTATGCTTCTATGATCGATAGAACGAGAATTACTATACTCACTACTCTTAGTATTATCAACCTAACTCATATTATTAGCCATATTATGCTTATATGATCGATAGAACGACAATTACTATACTTATTACTCTTATTATTATGAATCTAACTCATATTATTAACCATATTATGCAGATATAATCGATAGAACTACAATTACTATACTTATTACTCTTATTATTATCAATCTAACTCATATTATTAGCCATATTATGCTTATATGATCGATAGAACGAGAATTACTATACCCACTACTCTTAATATTATCAATCTAACTCTTATTATTAGCCATATTATGCTTATAATATCGATAGAACGACAATTACTATACTTATTACTGTTATTATTATCAATCTAACTCATATTATTAGCCATATTATGCTTATATGAGCAATAGAACTACAATTACTATACTTATTACTCTTATTATTATGAATCTAACTCATATTATTAACCATATTATGCAGATATGATCGATAGAACTACAATTACTATACTCATTACTCTTATTATTATCAATCTAACTCTTATTATTAGCCATATTATGCTTATAATATCGATAGAACGACAATTACTATAATTATTACTGTTATTATTATCAATCTAACTCATATTATTAGCCATATTATGCTTAAATGATCGATAGAACTACAATTACTATACTCATTACTCTTATTATTATCAATCTAACCCATATTATTAGCCATATTATGCTTATATGATCGATAGAACGAGAATTACTATACTCACTACTCTTAGTATTATCAATCTAACTTATATTATTAGCCATATTATGCTTATATTATCGATAGAACGACAATTACTATACTTATTACTTTTATTATTATCAATCCAACTCATATTATTAGCCATATTATGCTTAAATGATCGATAGAACTACAATTACTATACTTATTACGCTTATTATTATCAATCTAACTCATATTATTAGCCATATTATGCTTATATGATCTATAGAACGAGAATTACTATACTCACTACTCTTAGTATTACCAATCTAACTTATATTATTAGCCATATTATGCTTATATTATCGATAGAACGACAATTACTATACTTATTACTTTTATTATTATCAATCCAACTCATATTATTAGCCATATTATGCTTAAATGATCGATAGAACTACAATTACTATACTCACTACTCTTAGTATTATCAATCTAACTCATATTATTACCCATATTATGCTAATATGATCGAGAGAACGACAATTACTATACTTATTACACTCACTGTTATCAATCTAACTCATATTATTAACCATATTATGCAAATTTGATCGGTCGAACGACAATCACTATACTTATTACTCTTATTATTATCAACCTATCTCATATTATTAGCCATATTATGCTTAAATGATCGATAGAACTACAATTACTATACTCACTACTCTTAGTATTATCAATCTAACTCATATTACTAACCATATTATGCAGATATGATCGATAGAACTGCAATTACTATACTCATTACTCTTATTATTCTCAATCTAACTCATATTATTAGCCATATTATGGTTATATGATCGATAGAACGACAATTACTATACTCACTACTCTTATTATTATCAATCTAACTCATATTATTAGCCATATTATGCTTAAATGATCGATAGAACGACAATTACTATACTTATTACTCTTATTATTATCAATCTAACTCATATTATTAGCCATATTATGCTTATATGATCGATAGAACGAGAATTACTATACCCACTACTCTTAATATTATCAATCTAACTCTTATTATTAGCCATATTATGCTTATAATATCGATAGAACGACAATTACTATACTTATTACTGTTATTATTATCAATCTAACTCATATTATTAGCCATATTATGCTTATATGAGCAATAGAACTACAATTACTATACTTATTACTCTTATTATTATGAATCTAACTCATATTATTAACCATATTATGCAGATATGATCGATAGAACTACAATTACTATACTCATTACTCTTATTATTATCAATCTAACTCTTATTATTAGCCATATTATGCTTATAATATCGATAGAACGACAATTACTATAATTATTACTGTTATTATTATCAATCTAACTCATATTATTAGCCATATTATGCTTAAATGATCGATAGAACTACAATTACTATACTCATTACTCTTATTATTATCAATCTAACCCATATTATTAGCCATATTATGCTTATATGATCGATAGAACGAGAATTACTATACTCACTACTCTTAGTATTATCAATCTAACTTATATTATTAGCCATATTATGCTTATATGAGCAATAGAACTACAATTACTATATTTATTACTCTTATTATTATCAATCTAACCCATATTATTAGCCATATCAATCTAACTCATATTATTAGCCATATTATGCTTCTATGATCGATAGAACGAGAATTACTATACTCACTACTCTTAGTATTATCAATCTAACTCATATTATTAGCCATATTATGCTTATATTATCGATAGAACGACAATCACTATACATATTACACTCACTGTTATAAATCTAACTCATATTATTAACCATATTATGCAAATTTGATCGCTAGAACGACAATCACTATACTTATTACTCTTATGATTATCAACCTAACTCATATTATTAGCCATATTATGCTTATATGATCGATAGAACGACAATTACTATACTTATTACTCTTATTATTGTGAATCTAACTCATATTATTAACCATATTATGCAGATATGATCGATAGAACTACAATTACTATACTTATTACTCTTATTATTATCAATCTAACTCATATTATTAGCCATATTATGCTTATATGATCGATAGAACGAGAATTACTATACTCACTTCTCTTAATATTATCAATCTAACTCTTATAATTAGCCATATTATGCTTATATGATCGATAGAACGCCAATTACTATACTTATTACTGTTATTATTATCAATCTAACTCATATTATTAGCCATATTATGCTTAAATGATCGATAGAACTACAATTACTATACTCATTACTCTTATTATTATGAATCTAACCCATATTATTAGCCATATTATGCTTATATGATCGATAGAACGAGAATTACTATACTCACTACTCTTAGTATTATCAATCTAACTCATATTATTAGCCATATTATCCTTATATTATCGATAGAACGACAATTACTATACTTATTACTGTTATTACTATCAATCTAACTCATATTATTAGCCATATTATGCTTAAATGATCGATAGAACGACAATTACTATACTTATTACTCTTATTATTATCAATCTAACTCATATTATTAGCCATATTATGCTTATATGATCGATAGAACGCCAATTACTATACTTATTACTGTTATTATTATCAATCTAACTCATATTATTAGCCATATTATGCTGAAATGATCGATAGAACTACAATTACTATACTCATTACGCTTATTATTATCAATCTAACCCATATTATTAGCCATATTATGCTAATATGATCGATAGAACGACAATTACTATACTTATTACACTCACTGTTATCAATCTAACTCATATTATTAACCATATTATGCAAATTTGATCGATAGAACGACAATCACTATACTTATTACTCTTATTATTATCAACCTAACTCATATTATTAGCCATATTATGCTTATATGATCGATAGAACGACAATTACTATACTTATTACTCTTATTATTATGAATCTAACTCATATTATTAACCATATTATGCAGATATGATCGATAGAACTACAATTACTATACTCATTACTCTTATTATTATCAATCTAACTCTAATTATTAGCCATATTATGCTTAAATGATCGATAGAACGACAATTACTATACTTATTACTCTTATTATTATCAATCTAACTCATATTATTAGCCATATTATGCTTATATGATCGATAGAACGCCAATTACTATACTTATTACTGTTATTATTATCAATCTAACTCATATCATTAGCCATATTATGCTTAAATGATCGATAGAACTACAATTACTATACTCACTACTCTTAGTATTATCAATCTAACGCATATTATTAGCCATATTATGTTAATATGATCGAGAGAACGACAATTACTATACTTATTACACTCACCGTTATCAATCTAACTCATATTATTAACCATATTATGCAAATTTGATCGGTAGAACGACAATCACTATACTTATTACTCTTATTATTATCAACCTAACTCATATTATTAGCCATATTATGCTTATATGATCGATAGAACGACAATTACTATACTTATTACTCTTATTATTATGAATCTAACTCATATTATTAACCATATTATGCAGATATGATCGATAGAACTACAATTACTATACTTATTACTCTTATTATTATCAATCTAACTCATATTATTAGCCATATTATGCTTATATGATCGATAGAACGAGAATTACTATACCCACTACTCTTAATATTATCAATCTAACTCTTATTATTAGCCATACTATGCTTATAATATCGATAGAACGACAACTACTATACTTATTACTGTTATTATTATCAATCTAACTCATATTATTAGCCATATTATGCTTAAATGATCGATAGAACTACAATTACTATACTCAATACTCTTATTATTATCAATCTAACCCATATTACTAGCAATATTATGCTAATATGATCGACAGAACGACAATTACTATACTTATTACACTCACTGTTATCAATCTAACTCATATTATTAACCATATTATGCTTATATGATCGATAGAACGCCAATTACTATACTTATTACTGTTATTATTATCAATCTAACTCATATTATTAGCCATATTATGCTGAAATGATCGATAGAACTACAATTACTATACTCATTACGCTTATTATTATCAATCTAACCCATATTATTAGCCATATTATGCTAATATGATCGACAGAACGACAATTACTATACTTATTACACTCACTGTTATCAATCTAACTCATATTATTAACCATATTATGCAAATTTGATCGATAGAACGACAATCACTATACTTATTACTCTTATTATTATCAACCTAACTCATATTATTAGCCATATTATGCTTATATGATCGATAGAACGACAATTACTATACTTATTTCTCTTATTATTATGAATCTAACTCATATTATTAACCATATTATGCAGATATGATCGATAGAACTACAATTACTGTACTCATTACTCTTATTATTATCAATCTAACTCTAACTATTAGCCATATTATGCTTAAATGATCGATAGAACGACAATTACTATACTTATTACTCTTATTATTATCAATCTAACTCATATTATTAGCCATATTATGCTTATATGATCGATAGAACGCCAATTACTATACTTATTACTGTTATTATTATCAATCTAACTCATATCATTAGCCATATTATGCTTAAATGATCGATAGAACTACAATTACTATACTCATTACTCTTATTATTATCAATCTAACCCATATTATTAGCCATATTATGCTTATATGATCGATAGAACGAGAATTACTATACTCACTAATCTTAGTATTATCAATCTAACTCATATTATTAGCCATATTATGCTTATATTATCGATAGAACGACAATTACTATACTTATTACTGTTATTACTATCAATCTAACTCATATTATTAGCCATATTATGCTTAAATGATCGATAGAACGACAATTACTATACTTGTTACTCCCATTATTATCAATCTAACTCATATTATTAGCCATATTATGCTTATATGAGCAATAGAACTACAATTACTATATTTATTACTCTTATTATTATCAATCTAACTCATGTTATTAGCCATATTATGCTTATATGATCGATAGAACGACAATTACTATACTCATTACTCTTATTATTATCAATCTAACTCATATTATTAGCCATATTATGCTTATATGATCGATAGAACGAGAATTACTATACTCACTACTCTGAGTATTATCAATCTAACTCATATTATTAACCATATTATGCTTATATTATCGATAGCACGACAATTACTATACTTATTACTGTTATTACTATCAATCTAACTCATATTATTAGCCATATTATGCTTAAATGATCGATAGAACGACAATTACTATACTTATTACTCTTATTATTATCAATCTAACTCATAATATTAGCCATATTATGCTTATATGATCGATAGAACGACAATTACTCTACTTATTACTCTTATTATTATCAATCTAACTCATATTATTAACCATATTATGCGGATATGATCGATAGCACGACATTTGCTATACCTATTACTCTTATTATTATGAATCTAACTCATATTATTAACCATATTATGCAGATATGATCTATAGAACTACAATTACTATACTCATTACTCTTATTATTATCAATCTAACTCATATTATTAGCCATATTATGCTTATATGATCGATAGAACGAAAATTACTATACTCATTACTCTTATTATTATCAATCTAACTCATATTATTAGCCATATTATGCTTATATGATCGACAGAACGACAATTACTATACTTATTACACTCACTATTATCAATCTAACTCATATTATTAACCATATTACGCAGATATGATCGATAGCACGACATTTACTATACTTACTACTCTTATTATTATCAATCTAACTCATATTATTAGCCATATTATGCTAATATGATCGAGAGAACGACAATTACTATACTTATTACACTCACTGTTATCAATCTAACTCATATTATTAGCCATATTATGCTTATATGATCGATAGAACGAAAATTACTATACTCATTACTCTTATTATTATCAATCTAACTCATATTATTAGCCATATTATGCTTAAATGATCGATAGAACTACAATTACTATACTTATTACTCTTATTATTATCAATCTAACTCATATTATTAGCCATATTATGCTTATATGAGCAATAGAACTACAATTACTATATTTATTACTTTTATTATTATCAATTTAACCCATATTATTAGCCATATTATGCTAATATGATCGACAGAACGACAATTACTATACTCATTACTCTTATTATTATCAATCTAACTCATATTATTAGCCATATTATGCTTAAATGATCGATAGAACTACAATTACTATACTCACTACTCTTAGTATTATCAATCTAACTCATATTATTAGCCATATTATGCTTATATGATCGATAGAACGACAATTACTATACTCATTACTCTTATTATTATCAATCTAACACATATTATTAGCCATATTATGCTTCTATGATCGATAGAACGAGAATTACTATACTCACTACTCTTAGTATTATCAACCTAACTCATATTATTAGCCATATTATGCTTATATGATCGATAGAACGACAATTACTATACTTATTACTCTTATTATTATGAATCTAACTCATATTATTAACCATATTATGCAGATATAATCGATAGAACTACAATTACTATACTTATTACTCTTATTATTATCAATCTAACTCATATTATTAGCCATATTATGCTTATATGATCGATAGAACGAGAATTACTATACCCACTACTCTTAATATTATCAATCTAACTCTTATTATTAGCCATATTATGCTTATAATATCGATAGAACGACAATTACTATACTTATTACTGTTATTATTATCAATCTAACTCATATTATTAGCCATATTATGCTTATATGAGCAATAGAACTACAATTACTATACTTATTACTCTTATTATTATGAATCTAACTCATATTATTAACCATATTATGCAGATATGATCGATAGAACTACAATTACTATACTCATTACTCTTATTATTATCAATCTAACTCTTATTATTAGCCATATTATGCTTATAATATCGATAGAACGACAATTACTATAATTATTACTGTTATTATTATCAATCTAACTCATATTATTAGCCATATTATGCTTAAATGATCGATAGAACTACAATTACTATACTCATTACTCTTATTATTATCAATCTAACCCATATTATTAGCCATATTATGCTTATATGATCGATAGAACGAGAATTACTATACTCACTACTCTTAGTATTATCAATCTAACTTATATTATTAGCCATATTATGCTTATATTATCGATAGAACGACAATTACTATACTTATTACTTTTATTATTATCAATCCAACTCATATTATTAGCCATATTATGCTTAAATGATCGATAGAACTACAATTACTATACTTATTACGCTTATTATTATCAATCTAACTCATATTATTAGCCATATTATGCTTATATGATCTATAGAACGAGAATTACTATACTCACTACTCTTAGTATTACCAATCTAACTTATATTATTAGCCATATTATGCTTATATTATCGATAGAACGACAATTACTATACTTATTACTTTTATTATTATCAATCCAACTCATATTATTAGCCATATTATGCTTAAATGATCGATAGAACTACAATTACTATACTCACTACTCTTAGTATTATCAATCTAACTCATATTATTACCCATATTATGCTAATATGATCGAGAGAACGACAATTACTATACTTATTACACTCACTGTTATCAATCTAACTCATATTATTAACCATATTATGCAAATTTGATCGGTCGAACGACAATCACTATACTTATTACTCTTATTATTATCAACCTATCTCATATTATTAGCCATATTATGCTTAAATGATCGATAGAACTACAATTACTATACTCACTACTCTTAGTATTATCAATCTAACTCATATTACTAACCATATTATGCAGATATGATCGATAGAACTGCAATTACTATACTCATTACTCTTATTATTCTCAATCTAACTCATATTATTAGCCATATTATGGTTATATGATCGATAGAACGACAATTACTATACTCACTACTCTTATTATTATCAATCTAACTCATATTATTAGCCATATTATGCTTAAATGATCGATAGAACGACAATTACTATACTTATTACTCTTATTATTATCAATCTAACTCATATTATTAGCCATATTATGCTTATATGATCGATAGAACGAGAATTACTATACCCACTACTCTTAATATTATCAATCTAACTCTTATTATTAGCCATATTATGCTTATAATATCGATAGAACGACAATTACTATACTTATTACTGTTATTATTATCAATCTAACTCATATTATTAGCCATATTATGCTTATATGAGCAATAGAACTACAATTACTATACTTATTACTCTTATTATTATGAATCTAACTCATATTATTAACCATATTATGCAGATATGATCGATAGAACTACAATTACTATACTCATTACTCTTATTATTATCAATCTAACTCTTATTATTAGCCATATTATGCTTATAATATCGATAGAACGACAATTACTATAATTATTACTGTTATTATTATCAATCTAACTCATATTATTAGCCATATTATGCTTAAATGATCGATAGAACTACAATTACTATACTCATTACTCTTATTATTATCAATCTAACCCATATTATTAGCCATATTATGCTTATATGATCGATAGAACGAGAATTACTATACTCACTACTCTTAGTATTATCAATCTAACTTATATTATTAGCCATATTATGCTTATATGAGCAATAGAACTACAATTACTATATTTATTACTCTTATTATTATCAATCTAACCCATATTATTAGCCATATCAATCTAACTCATATTATTAGCCATATTATGCTTCTATGATCGATAGAACGAGAATTACTATACTCACTACTCTTAGTATTATCAATCTAACTCATATTATTAGCCATATTATGCTTATATTATCGATAGAACGACAATCACTATACATATTACACTCACTGTTATAAATCTAACTCATATTATTAACCATATTATGCAAATTTGATCGCTAGAACGACAATCACTATACTTATTACTCTTATGATTATCAACCTAACTCATATTATTAGCCATATTATGCTTATATGATCGATAGAACGACAATTACTATACTTATTACTCTTATTATTGTGAATCTAACTCATATTATTAACCATATTATGCAGATATGATCGATAGAACTACAATTACTATACTTATTACTCTTATTATTATCAATCTAACTCATATTATTAGCCATATTATGCTTATATGATCGATAGAACGAGAATTACTATACTCACTTCTCTTAATATTATCAATCTAACTCTTATAATTAGCCATATTATGCTTATATGATCGATAGAACGCCAATTACTATACTTATTACTGTTATTATTATCAATCTAACTCATATTATTAGCCATATTATGCTTAAATGATCGATAGAACTACAATTACTATACTCATTACTCTTATTATTATGAATCTAACCCATATTATTAGCCATATTATGCTTATATGATCGATAGAACGAGAATTACTATACTCACTACTCTTAGTATTATCAATCTAACTCATATTATTAGCCATATTATCCTTATATTATCGATAGAACGACAATTACTATACTTATTACTGTTATTACTATCAATCTAACTCATATTATTAGCCATATTATGCTTAAATGATCGATAGAACGACAATTACTATACTTATTACTCTTATTATTATCAATCTAACTCATATTATTAGCCATATTATGCTTATATGATCGATAGAACGCCAATTACTATACTTATTACTGTTATTATTATCAATCTAACTCATATTATTAGCCATATTATGCTGAAATGATCGATAGAACTACAATTACTATACTCATTACGCTTATTATTATCAATCTAACCCATATTATTAGCCATATTATGCTAATATGATCGATAGAACGACAATTACTATACTTATTACACTCACTGTTATCAATCTAACTCATATTATTAACCATATTATGCAAATTTGATCGATAGAACGACAATCACTATACTTATTACTCTTATTATTATCAACCTAACTCATATTATTAGCCATATTATGCTTATATGATCGATAGAACGACAATTACTATACTTATTACTCTTATTATTATGAATCTAACTCATATTATTAACCATATTATGCAGATATGATCGATAGAACTACAATTACTATACTCATTACTCTTATTATTATCAATCTAACTCTAATTATTAGCCATATTATGCTTAAATGATCGATAGAACGACAATTACTATACTTATTACTCTTATTATTATCAATCTAACTCATATTATTAGCCATATTATGCTTATATGATCGATAGAACGCCAATTACTATACTTATTACTGTTATTATTATCAATCTAACTCATATCATTAGCCATATTATGCTTAAATGATCGATAGAACTACAATTACTATACTCACTACTCTTAGTATTATCAATCTAACGCATATTATTAGCCATATTATGTTAATATGATCGAGAGAACGACAATTACTATACTTATTACACTCACCGTTATCAATCTAACTCATATTATTAACCATATTATGCAAATTTGATCGGTAGAACGACAATCACTATACTTATTACTCTTATTATTATCAACCTAACTCATATTATTAGCCATATTATGCTTATATGATCGATAGAACGACAATTACTATACTTATTACTCTTATTATTATGAATCTAACTCATATTATTAACCATATTATGCAGATATGATCGATAGAACTACAATTACTATACTTATTACTCTTATTATTATCAATCTAACTCATATTATTAGCCATATTATGCTTATATGATCGATAGAACGAGAATTACTATACCCACTACTCTTAATATTATCAATCTAACTCTTATTATTAGCCATACTATGCTTATAATATCGATAGAACGACAACTACTATACTTATTACTGTTATTATTATCAATCTAACTCATATTATTAGCCATATTATGCTTAAATGATCGATAGAACTACAATTACTATACTCAATACTCTTATTATTATCAATCTAACCCATATTACTAGCAATATTATGCTAATATGATCGACAGAACGACAATTACTATACTTATTACACTCACTGTTATCAATCTAACTCATATTATTAACCATATTATGCTTATATGATCGATAGAACGCCAATTACTATACTTATTACTGTTATTATTATCAATCTAACTCATATTATTAGCCATATTATGCTGAAATGATCGATAGAACTACAATTACTATACTCATTACGCTTATTATTATCAATCTAACCCATATTATTAGCCATATTATGCTAATATGATCGACAGAACGACAATTACTATACTTATTACACTCACTGTTATCAATCTAACTCATATTATTAACCATATTATGCAAATTTGATCGATAGAACGACAATCACTATACTTATTACTCTTATTATTATCAACCTAACTCATATTATTAGCCATATTATGCTTATATGATCGATAGAACGACAATTACTATACTTATTTCTCTTATTATTATGAATCTAACTCATATTATTAACCATATTATGCAGATATGATCGATAGAACTACAATTACTGTACTCATTACTCTTATTATTATCAATCTAACTCTAACTATTAGCCATATTATGCTTAAATGATCGATAGAACGACAATTACTATACTTATTACTCTTATTATTATCAATCTAACTCATATTATTAGCCATATTATGCTTATATGATCGATAGAACGCCAATTACTATACTTATTACTGTTATTATTATCAATCTAACTCATATCATTAGCCATATTATGCTTAAATGATCGATAGAACTACAATTACTATACTCATTACTCTTATTATTATCAATCTAACCCATATTATTAGCCATATTATGCTTATATGATCGATAGAACGAGAATTACTATACTCACTAATCTTAGTATTATCAATCTAACTCATATTATTAGCCATATTATGCTTATATTATCGATAGAACGACAATTACTATACTTATTACTGTTATTACTATCAATCTAACTCATATTATTAGCCATATTATGCTTAAATGATCGATAGAACGACAATTACTATACTTGTTACTCCCATTATTATCAATCTAACTCATATTATTAGCCATATTATGCTTATATGAGCAATAGAACTACAATTACTATATTTATTACTCTTATTATTATCAATCTAACTCATGTTATTAGCCATATTATGCTTATATGATCGATAGAACGACAATTACTATACTCATTACTCTTATTATTATCAATCTAACTCATATTATTAGCCATATTATGCTTATATGATCGATAGAACGAGAATTACTATACTCACTACTCTGAGTATTATCAATCTAACTCATATTATTAACCATATTATGCTTATATTATCGATAGCACGACAATTACTATACTTATTACTGTTATTACTATCAATCTAACTCATATTATTAGCCATATTATGCTTAAATGATCGATAGAACGACAATTACTATACTTATTACTCTTATTATTATCAATCTAACTCATAATATTAGCCATATTATGCTTATATGATCGATAGAACGACAATTACTCTACTTATTACTCTTATTATTATCAATCTAACTCATATTATTAACCATATTATGCGGATATGATCGATAGCACGACATTTGCTATACCTATTACTCTTATTATTATGAATCTAACTCATATTATTAACCATATTATGCAGATATGATCTATAGAACTACAATTACTATACTCATTACTCTTATTATTATCAATCTAACTCATATTATTAGCCATATTATGCTTATATGATCGATAGAACGAAAATTACTATACTCATTACTCTTATTATTATCAATCTAACTCATATTATTAGCCATATTATGCTTATATGATCGACAGAACGACAATTACTATACTTATTACACTCACTATTATCAATCTAACTCATATTATTAACCATATTACGCAGATATGATCGATAGCACGACATTTACTATACTTACTACTCTTATTATTATCAATCTAACTCATATTATTAGCCATATTATGCTAATATGATCGAGAGAACGACAATTACTATACTTATTACACTCACTGTTATCAATCTAACTCATATTATTAACCATATTATGCAAATTTGATCGGTAGAACGACAATCACTATACTTATTACTCTTATTATTATCAACCTAACTCATATTATTAGCCATATTATGCTTAAATGATCGATAGAACGACAATTACTATACTTATTACTCTTATTATTATCAATCTAACTCATATTATTAGGCATATTATGCTTATATGATCGATAGAACGAGAATTACTATACCCACTACTCTTAATATTATCAATCTAACTCTTATTATTAGCCATATTATGCTTATAATATCGATAGAACGACAATTACTATACTTATTACTGTTATTATTATCAATCTAACTCATATTATTAGCCATATTATGCTTATATGAGCAATAGAACTACAATTACTATACTTATTACTCTTATTATTATGAATCTAACTCATATTATTAACCATATTATGCAGATATGATCGATAGAACTACAATTACTATACTCATTACTCTTATTATTATCAATCTAACTCTTATTATTAGCCATATTATGTTTATAATATCGATAGAACGACAATTACTATAATTATTACTGTTATTATTATCAATCTAACTCATATTATTAGCCATATTATGCTTAAATGATCGATAGAACTACAATTACTATACTCATTACTCTTATTATTATCAATCTAACCCATATTATTAGCCATATTATGCTTATATGATCGATAGAACGAGAATTACTATACTCACTACTCTTAGTATTATCAATCTAACTTATATTATTAGCCATATTATGCTTATATGAGCAATAGAACTACAATTACTATATTTATTACTCTTATTATTATCAATCTAACCCATATTATTAGCCATATCAATCTAACTCATATTATTAGCCATATTATGCTTCTATGATCGATAGAACGAGAATTACTATACTCACTACTCTTAGTATTATCAATCTAACTCATATTATTAGCCATATTATGCTTATATTATCGATAGAACGACAATCACTATACATATTACACTCACTGTTATAAATCTAACTCATATTATTAACCATATTATGCAAATTTGATCGCTAGAACGACAATCACTATACTTATTACTCTTATGATTATCAACCTAACTCATATTATTAGCCATATTATGCTTATATGATCGATAGAACGACAATTACTATACTTATTACTCTTATTATTGTGAATCTAACTCATATTATTAACCATATTATGCAGATATGATCGATAGAACTACAATTACTATACTTATTACTCTTATTATTATCAATCTAACTCATATTATTAGCCATATTATGCTTATATGATCGATAGAACGAGAATTACTATACTCACTTCTCTTAATATTATCAATCTAACTCTTATAATTAGCCATATTATGCTTATATGATCGATAGAACGCCAATTACTATACTTATTACTGTTATTATTATCAATCTAACTCATATTATTAGCCATATTATGCTTAAATGATCGATAGAACTACAATTACTATACTCATTACTCTTATTATTATGAATCTAACCCATATTATTAGCCATATTATGCTTATATGATCGATAGAACGAGAATTACTATACTCACTACTCTTAGTATTATCAATCTAACTCATATTATTAGCCATATTATCCTTATATTATCGATAGAACGACAATTACTATACTTATTACTGTTATTACTATCAATCTAACTCATATTATTAGCCATATTATGCTTAAATGATCGATAGAACGACAATTACTATACTTATTACTCTTATTATTATCAATCTAACTCATATTATTAGCCATATTATGCTTATATGATCGATAGAACGCCAATTACTATACTTATTACTGTTATTATTATCAATCTAACTCATATTATTAGCCATATTATGCTGAAATGATCGATAGAACTACAATTACTATACTCATTACGCTTATTATTATCAATCTAACCCATATTATTAGCCATATTATGCTAATATGATCGATAGAACGACAATTACTATACTTATTACACTCACTGTTATCAATCTAACTCATATTATTAACCATATTATGCAAATTTGATCGATAGAACGACAATCACTATACTTATTACTCTTATTATTATCAACCTAACTCATATTATTAGCCATATTATGCTTATATGATCGATAGAACGACAATTACTATACTTATTACTCTTATTATTATGAATCTAACTCATATTATTAACCATATTATGCAGATATGATCGATAGAACTACAATTACTATACTCATTACTCTTATTATTATCAATCTAACTCTAATTATTAGCCATATTATGCTTAAATGATCGATAGAACGACAATTACTATACTTATTACTCTTATTATTATCAATCTAACTCATATTATTAGCCATATTATGCTTATATGATCGATAGAACGCCAATTACTATACTTATTACTGTTATTATTATCAATCTAACTCATATCATTAGCCATATTATGCTTAAATGATCGATAGAACTACAATTACTATACTCACTACTCTTAGTATTATCAATCTAACGCATATTATTAGCCATATTATGTTAATATGATCGAGAGAACGACAATTACTATACTTATTACACTCACCGTTATCAATCTAACTCATATTATTAACCATATTATGCAAATTTGATCGGTAGAACGACAATCACTATACTTATTACTCTTATTATTATCAACCTAACTCATATTATTAGCCATATTATGCTTATATGATCGATAGAACGACAATTACTATACTTATTACTCTTATTATTATGAATCTAACTCATATTATTAACCATATTATGCAGATATGATCGATAGAACTACAATTACTATACTTATTACTCTTATTATTATCAATCTAACTCATATTATTAGCCATATTATGCTTATATGATCGATAGAACGAGAATTACTATACCCACTACTCTTAATATTATCAATCTAACTCTTATTATTAGCCATACTATGCTTATAATATCGATAGAACGACAACTACTATACTTATTACTGTTATTATTATCAATCTAACTCATATTATTAGCCATATTATGCTTAAATGATCGATAGAACTACAATTACTATACTCAATACTCTTATTATTATCAATCTAACCCATATTATTAGCAATATTATGCTAATATGATCGACAGAACGACAATTACTATACTTATTACACTCACTGTTATCAATCTAACTCATATTATTAACCATATTATGCTTATATGATCGATAGAACGCCAATTACTATACTTATTACTGTTATTATTATCAATCTAACTCATATTATTAGCCATATTATGCTTAAATGATCGATAGAACTACAATTACTATACTCATTACTCTTATTATTATCAATCTAACCCATATTATTAGCCATATTATGCTTATATGATCGATAGAACGAGAATTACTATACTCACTAATCTTAGTATTATCAATCTAACTCATATTATTAGCCATATTATGCTTATATTATCGATAGAACGACAATTACTATACTTATTACTGTTATTACTATCAATCTAACTCATATTATTAGCCATATTATGCTTAAATGATCGATAGAACGACAATTACTATACTTGTTACTCCTATTATTATCAATCTAACTCATATTATTAGCCATATTATGCTTATATGAGCAATAGAACTACAGTTACTATATTTATTACTCTTATTATTATCAATCTAACTCATGTTATTAGCCATATTATGCTTATATGATCGATAGAACGACAATTACTATACTCATTACTCTTATTATTATCAATCTAACTCATATTATTAGCCATATTATGCTTATATGATCGATAGAACGAGAATTACTATACTCACTACTCTGAGTATTATCAATCTAACTCATATTATTAACCATATTATGCTTATATTATCGATAGCACGACAATTACTATACTTATTACTGTTATTACTATCAATCTAACTCATATTATTAGCCATATTATGCTTAAATGATCGATAGAACGACAATTACTATACTTATTACTCTTATTATTATCAATCTAACTCATAATATTAGCCATATTATGCTTATATGATCGATAGAACGACAATTACTCTACTTATTACTCTTATTATTATCAATCTAACTCATATTATTAACCATATTATGCGGATATGATCGATAGCACGACATTTGCTATACCTATTACTCTTATTATTATGAATCTAACTCATATTATTAACCATATTATGCAGATATGATCTATAGAACTACAATTACTATACTCATTACTCTTATTATTATCAATCTAACTCATATTATTAGCCATATTATGCTTATATGATCGATAGAACGAAAATTACTATACTCATTACTCTTATTATTATCAATCTAACTCATATTATTAGCCATATTATGCTTATATGATCGACAGAACGACAATTACTATACTTATTACACTCACTATTATCAATCTAACTCATATTATTAACCATATTCCGCAGATATGATCGATAGCACGACATTTACTATACTTACTACTCTTATTATTATCAATCTAACTCATATTATTAGCCATATTATGCTAATATGATCGAGAGAACGACAATTACTATACTTATTACACTCACTGTTATCAATCTAACTCATATTATTAACCATATTATGCAAATTTGATCGGTAGAACGACAATCACTATACTTATTACTCTTATTATTATCAACCTAACTCATATTATTAGCCATATTATGCTTAAATGATCGATAGAACGACAATTACTATACTTATTACTCTTATTATTATCAATCTAACTCATAATATTAGCCATATTATGCTTATATGATCGATGGAACGACAATTACTCTACTTATTACTCTTATTATTATCAATCTAACTCATATTATTAACCATATTATGCGGATATGATCGATAGCACGACATTTGCTATACCTATTACTCTTATTATTATGAATCTAACTCATATTATTAACCATATTATGCAGATATGATCTATAGAACTACAATTACTATACTCATTACTCTTATTATTATCAATCTAACACATATTATTAGCCATATTATGCTTAAATGATCGATAGAACTACAATTACTATACTCATTACTCATATTATTATGAATCTAACCCATATTATTAGCCATATTATGCTCATATGATCGATAGAACGAGAATTACTATACTCACTACTCTTAGTATTATCAATCTAACTCATATTATTAGCCATATTATGCTTATATTATCGATAGAACGACAATCACTATACATATTACACTCACTGTTATAAATCTAACTCATATTATTAACCATATTATGCAAATTTGATCGCTAGAACGACAATTACTATACTTATTACTCTTATTATTATGAATCTAACTCATATTATTAACCATATTATGCAGATATGATCGATAGAACTACAATTACTATACTTATTACTCTTATTATTATCAATCTAACTCATATTATTAGCCATATTATGCTTATATGATCGATAGAACGAGAATTACTATACCCACTACTCTTAATATTATCAATCTAACTCTTATTATTAGCCATACTATGCTTATAATATCGATAGAACGACAACTACTATACTTATTACTGTTATTATTATCAATCTAACTCATATTATTAGCCATA
>NW_027474211.1:0-68574 GCF_050947335.1 Megachile rotundata | reverse complement strand
TATGATCGATAGGACGACAATTACTATACTTATTACTGTTATTATTATCAACCTAACTCCTATTATTAGCTATATTATGCTTATATGATCGACAGAACGACAATTACTATACTCATTACTCTTATTATTACCAATCTTCCTAATATTATTAGCCATATTAAGTTTATATGATCGATAGGACGACAATTACTATACTTATTACTCTTATTATTATCAACCTAACTCATATTATTAGCCATATTATGCTTATATGATCGGTACAACGATAACTACTATACTTATTACTCTTATTCTTATCAATCTAACTCATATTATTAGTCATATTATGCTTATATGATCGATAGAACGACAATTACTATACTTATTACTCTTATTATTATCAATCTAACTTATATTATTAGCCATATTATTGTAATATGATCGATAGAACGACAATTACTATACTCATTACTCTTATTATTATCAATCTAACTCATATTATTAGCCATATTATGCTTATGTAATCGATAGAACGACAATTACTATTCTTATTACACTCACTGTTATCAACCTAACTCATATTATTAACCATATTATGCTTATATGATCGGTAGAACGATAACTACTATACTTATCACTCTTGTTCTTATCAATCTAACTCATATTATTAGTCATATTATGCTTATATGATCGATAGAGCGACAATTACTATTCTTATTACACTCAATGTTATCAATCTAACTCATACTATTAACCATATTATGCACATATGACCGATAGATCGACAATTACTATACTTATTACTCTTGTTCTTATCAATCTAACTCATATTATTAGTCATATTATGCTTATATGATCGATAGAACGACAATTACTATATTTATTACTCTTATTACTATCAATCTAACTCATATTATTAGCCATATTATTCTTATGTAATCGATAGAACGACAATTACTATTCTTATTACACTCACTGTTATCAACCTAACTCATATTATTAACCATATTATGCTTATATGATCGGTAGAACGATAACTACTATACTTATCACTCTTGTTCTTATCAATCTAACTCATATTATTAGCCATATTATGCTTATATTATCGATAGAACGACAATTACTATACTCACTAATCTTAGTATTATCAATCTGACTCATATTATTAGCCATATTATGCTTATATGATCGACACAACGACAATTACTATACTCATTACTCTTATTATTATCAATCTAACTAATATTATTAACCATATTATGCAAATATGATCGATAGAACGACAATTACTATACTTATTACTCTTACTATTATCAATCTAACTCATATTATTAGTCATATTGTGCTTATATGATCGATAGAACGACAATTACTATACTTATTACTCTTATTATTATCAACCAACTCATATTATTAGCCATATTATGCTTATATGATCGATAGATCCACAATTACTATACTCATTACTCCTATTATTATCAATCTAACTCATATTATTAGTCATATTGTGCTTATGTGATCGATAGAGCGACAATTGCTATATTTATTACTCTTATTACTATCAATCTAACTCATATTATTAGCCATACTATGCTTATGTGATCGACAGAACGACAATTACTATACTTATTACACTCACTATTATCAGTCTAGCTCATATTATTAACCATATTATGCACATATGATCGATAGAGCGACAATTACTATACTCATTACTCTCACTATTATCAATCTAACTCATATGATTAGCCATATTATGCTTATATGACCGATAGATCGACAATTACTATACTTATTACTCTTATTATTATCAATCTAACTCATATTATTAGCCATATTATGCTTATATGATCGGTACAACGATAACTACTATACTTATTACTCTTATTCTTATCAATCTAACACATATTATTAGTCATATTATGCTTATATGATCGATAGAAGGACAATTACTATAGTTATTACACTCAATGTTATCAATCTAACTCATATTATTAACCGTATTATGCAAATATGATCGATAGAACGACATTTACTATACTCATTACTCTTATTATTATCAATCTAACTCATATTATTAGCCATGTTATGCTTATGTGATCGATAGAACGACAATTACTATACTTACTACTCTTACTATTATCAATCTAACTCATATTATTAGCCATATTATGCTTATATGACCGATAGATCGACAATTACTATACCTATTACTCTTATTATTATCAATTTAACTCATATTATTAGCCATATTATGCTTATGTAATCGATCGAACGACAATTACTATTCTTATTACACTCAATGTTATCAATCTAACTCATATTATTAACCATATTATGCAGATATGATCGATAGAACGACAATTACTATACTCATTACTCTTATTATTATCAATCTAACTCATATTATTAACCATATTATGCAAATATGATCGATAGAACGACAACTACAATACTCATTACTCTTATTATTATTAATCTAACTCATATTATTAACCATATTATGCAGATATGATCGATAGAACGACAATTACTATACTCATTACTCCTATTATTATCAGTCTAACTAATATTATTAACCATATTATGCAAATATGATCGATATAACGACAATTACTATACTTATTACACTCACTATTATCCATCTAACTCATATTATTAACCATATTATGCAGATATGATCGATAGAACGACAATTACTATACTTATTACTCTTATTATTATCAATCTAACTCATATTATTAGTCATATTGCGCTTATATAATCGATAGAACGACAATTACTATACTTATTACTCTTATTATTATCAATCTAACTCATATTATTAACCATATTATGCAAATATGATCGATAGAACGACAATTACTATACCTATTGCTCTTATTATTATCAACCTAACTCATATTATTAGCCATATTATGCTTATATGACCGATAGATCGACAATTACTATACTTATTACTCTTATTATTATCAATCTAACTCATATTATTAGCCATATTATGCTTATGTAATCGATAGAACGACAATTACTATTCTTATTACACTCACTGTTATCAACCTAACTCATATTATTAACCATATTATGCTTATATGATCGGTAGAACGATAACTCCTATACTTATCACTCTTGTCTTATCAATCTAACTCATATTATTAGTCATATTATGCTTATATGATCGATAGAGCGACAATTACTATTCTTATTACACCCAATGTTATCAATCTAACTCATACTATTAACCATATTATGCACATATGATCGATAGAGCGACAATTACTATACTCACTACTCTTATTATTATCAATCTAACTCATATTATTAGCCATATTATGCTTATGTGATCGATAGTACGACATTTACTATACTCATTACTCTTATTGTTATCAATCTAACTCATATTATTAGCCATATTATGCATATGTGATCGATAGAACGACAATTACTATACTTATTACTCTTATTATTAATAATCTAACTCATATTATTAGACATATTATGCTTATATGATCGATAGAACGACAATTACTATACTCACTACTCTTAGTATTATCAATCTGACTCATATTATTAGCCATATTATGCTTATATGATCGACACAACGACAATTACTATACTCATTACTCTTATTATTATCAATCTAACTAATATTATTTGCCATATTATGTTTATATGATCGATAGGACGACAATTACTATACTTATTACACTTATTATTATCAACCTAACTCCTATTTTTAGCCATATTATGCTTATATGATCGACAGAACGACAATTACTATACTCATTACCCTTATTATCACCAATCTAACTAATATTATTAGCCATATTAAGTTTATATGATCGATAGGACGACAATTACTATACTTATTACTGTTATTATTATCAACCTAACTCCTATTATTAGCCATATTATGCTTCTATGATCGACAGAACGACAATTACTATACTCATTACTCTTATTATTACCAATCTAACTAATATTATTAGCCATATTAAGTTTATATGATCGATAGGACGACAATTACTATACTTATTACTCTTATTATTATCAACCTAACTCATATTATTAGCCATATTATGCTTATATGATCGGTACAACGATAACTACTATACTTATTACTCTTATTCTTATCAATCTAACTCATATTATTAGTCATATTATGCTTATATGATCGATAGAACGACAATTACTATACTTATTACTCTTATTATTATCAATCTAACTTATATTATTAGCCATATTATTGTAATATGATCGATAGAACGACAATTACTATACTCATTACTCTTATTATTATCAATCTAACTCGTATTATAAGCCATATTATGCTTATATGATCGACAGAACGACAATTACTATACCTATTACACTCACTATTATCAATCTAACTCATATCATTACCCATATTATGCAAATATAATCTATAGAACGACAATTACTATACTTATTACTCTTATTATTATCAACCTAACTCATATTATTAGCCATATTATGCTTATACGATCGATAGAACGACAATTACTATACTCACTACTCTTATTATTATCAATCTAACTCATATTATTAGCCATATTATGCATATGTGATCGATAGGACGACAATTACTATACTCATAACTCTTATTATTATCAATCTAACTAATATTATTAGCCATATTATGCTTATATGATCGATAGGACGAAAATTGCTATACTTATTACTCTTATTTTTATCAATCTAACTCATATTATTAGCCATATTATGCTTATATGATCGAGAGAACGACAATTACTATACTCATTACTCTTATTATTATCAATCTAACTCATATTATTAACCATATTATGCAAATATGATCGATAGAACGGCGATTACTATACTTATTACTCTTATTATTATCAACCTAACTCATATTATTAGGCATACTATGCTTATATGACCGATAGATCGACAATTACTATACTTATTACTCTTATTATTATCAACCTAACTCATATTATTAGCCATATTATGCTTATATGATCGATAGATCCACAATTACTATACTCATTACTCCTATTATTATCAATCTAACTCATATTATTAGTCATATTGTGCTTATGTGATCGATAGAGCGACAATTACTATATTTATTACTCTTATTACTATCAATCTAACTCATATTATTAGCCATACTATGCTCATATGATCGACAGGACGACAATTACTATACTTATTACACTCACTATTATCAGTCTAGCTCATATTATTAACCATATTATGCACATATGATCGATAGAGCGACAATTACTGTACTCATTACTCTCACTATTATCAATCTAACTCATATTATTAGCCATATTATGCTTATATGACCGATAGATCGACAATTACTATACTTATTACTCTTATTATTATCAATCTAACTCATATTATTAGCCATATTATGCTTATATGATCGGTACAACGATAACTACTATACTTATTACTCTTATTCTTATCAATCTAACACATATTATTAGTCATATTATGCTTATATGATCGATAGAAGGACAATTACTATAGTTATTACACTCAATGTTATCAATCTAACTCATATTATTAACCGTATTATGCAAATATGATCGATAGAACGACATTTACTATACTCATTACTCTTATTATTATCAATCTAACTCATGTTATTAGCCATGTTATGCTTATGTTATCGATAGAACGACAATTACTATACTTACTACTCTTACTATTATCAATCTAACTCATATTATTAGTCATATTATGCTTATATGATCGATAGAACGACAATTACTATATTTATTACTCTTATTACTATCAATCTAACTCATATTATTAGCCATATTATGCTTATGTAATCGATAGAACGACAATTACTATTCTTATTACACTCACTGTTATCAACCTAACTCATATTATTAACCATATTATGCTTATATGATCGGTAGAACGATAACTACTATACTTATCACTCTTGTTCTTATCAATCTAACTCATATTATTAGTCATATTATGCTTATATGGTCGATAGAGCGACAATTACTATACTCACTACTCTTATTATTATCAACCTAACTCATATTATTAGCCATATTATGCTTATATGATCGATAGAACGACAATTACTATACTCACTACTCTTAGTATTATCAATCTGACTCATATTATTAGCCATATTATGCTTATATGATCGACACAACGACAATTACTATACTCATTACTCTTATTATTATCAATCTAACTAATATTATTTGCCATATTATGTTTATATGATCGATAGGACGACAATTACTATACTTATTACACTTATTATTATCAACCTAACTCCTATTATTAGCCATATTATGCTTATATGATCGACAGAACGACAATTACTATACTCATTACTCTTATTATCACCAATCTAACTAATATTATTAGCCATATTAAGTTTATATGATCGATAGGACGACAATTACTATACTTATTACACTTATTATTATCAACCTAACTCCTATTATTAGCCATATTATGCTTATATGATCGACAGAACGACAATTACTATACTCATTACTCTTATTATCACCAATCTAACTAATATTATTAGCCATATTAAGTTTATATGATCGATAGGACGACAATTACTATACTTATTACTGTTATTATTATCAACCTAACTCCTATTATTAGCTATATTATGCTTATATGATCGACAGAACGACAATTACTATACTCATTACTCTTATTATTACCAATCTTCCTAATATTATTAGCCATATTAAGTTTATATGATCGATAGGACGACAATTACTATACTTATTACTCTTATTATTATCAACCTAACTCATATTATTAGCCATATTATGCTTATATGATCGGTACAACGATAACTACTATACTTATTACTCTTATTCTTATCAATCTAACTCATATTATTAGTCATATTATGCTTATATGATCGATAGAACGACAATTACTATACTTATTACTCTTATTATTATCAATCTAACTTATATTATTAGCCATATTATTGTAATATGATCGATAGAACGACAATTACTATACTCATTACTCTTATTATTATCAATCTAACTCATATTATTAGCCATATTATGCTTATGTAATCGATAGAACGACAATTACTATTCTTATTACACTCACTGTTATCAACCTAACTCATATTATTAACCATATTATGCTTATATGATCGGTAGAACGATAACTACTATACTTATCACTCTTGTTCTTATCAATCTAACTCATATTATTAGTCATATTATGCTTATATGATCGATAGAGCGACAATTACTATTCTTATTACACTCAATGTTATCAATCTAACTCATACTATTAACCATATTATGCACATATGACCGATAGATCGACAATTACTATACTTATTACTCTTGTTCTTATCAATCTAACTCATATTATTAGTCATATTATGCTTATATGATCGATAGAACGACAATTACTATATTTATTACTCTTATTACTATCAATCTAACTCATATTATTAGCCATATTATGCTTATGTAATCGATAGAACGACAATTACTATTCTTATTACACTCACTGTTATCAACCTAACTCATATTATTAACCATATTATGCTTATATGATCGGTAGAACGATAACTACTATACTTATCACTCTTGTTCTTATCAATCTAACTCATATTATTAGCCATATTATGCTTATATTATCGATAGAACGACAATAACTATACTCACTAATCTTAGTATTATCAATCTGACTCATATTATTAGCCATATTATGCTTATATGATCGACACAACGACAATTACTATACTCATTACTCTTATTATTATCAATCTAACTAATATTATTAACCATATTATGCAAATATGATCGATAGAACGACAATTACTATACTTATTACTCTTACTATTATCAATCTAACTCATATTATTAGTCATATTGTGCTTATATGATCGATAGAACGACAATTACTATACTTATTACTCTTATTATTATCAACCAACTCATATTATTAGCCATATTATGCTTATATGATCGATAGATCCACAATTACTATACTCATTACTCCTATTATTATCAATCTAACTCATATTATTAGTCATATTGTGCTTATGTGATCGATAGAGCGACAATTGCTATATTTATTACTCTTATTACTATCAATCTAACTCATATTATTAGCCATACTATGCTTATGTGATCGACAGAACGACAATTACTATACTTATTACACTCACTATTATCAGTCTAGCTCATATTATTAACCATATTATGCACATATGATCGATAGAGCGACAATTACTATACTCATTACTCTCACTATTATCAATCTAACTCATATTATTAGCCATATTATGCTTATATGACCGATAGATCGACAATTACTATACTTATTACTCTTATTATTATCAATCTAACTCATAGTATTAGCCATATTATGCTTATATGATCGGTACAACGATAACTACTATACTTATTACTCTTATTCTTATCAATCTAACACATATTATTAGTCATATTATGCTTATATGATCGATAGAAGGACAATTACTATAGTTATTACACTCAATGTTATCAATCTAACTCATATTATTAACCGTATTATGCAAATATGATCGATAGAACGACATTTACTATACTCATTACTCTTATTATTATCAATCTAACTCATATTATTAGCCATGTTATGCTTATGTGATCGATAGAACGACAATTACTATACTTACTACTCTTACTATTATCAATCTAACTCATATTATTAGCCATATTATGCTTATATGACCGATAGATCGACAATTACTATACCTATTACTCTTATTATTATCAATTTAACTCATATTATTAGCCATATTATGCTTATGTAATCGATCGAACGACAATTACTATTCTTATTACACTCAATGTTATCAATCTAACTCATATTATTAACCATATTATGCAGATATGATCGATAGAACGACAATTACTATACTCATTACTCTTATTATTATCAATCTAACTCATATTATTAACCATATTATGCAAATATGATCGATAGAACGACAACTACAATACTCATTACTCTTATTATTATTAATCTAACTCATATTATTAACCATATTATGCAGATATGATCGATAGAACGACAATTACTATACTCATTACTCCTATTATTATCAGTCTAACTAATATTATTAACCATATTATGCAAATATGATCGATATAACGACAATTACTATACTTATTACACTCACTATTATCCATCTAACTCATATTATTAACCATATTATGCAGATATGATCGATAGAACGACAATTACTATACTTATTACTCTTATTATTATCAATCTAACTCATATTATTAGTCATATTGCGCTTATATAATCGATAGAACGACAATTACTATACTTATTACTCTTATTATTATCAATCTAACTCATATTATTAGCCATATGATGGTAATATGATCGATAGAACGACAATTACTATACTCATTACTCTTATTATTATCAATCTAACTCATATTATTAACCATATTATGCAAATATGATCGATAGAACGACAATTACTATACCTATTACTCTTATTATTATCAACCTAACTCATATTATTAGCCATATTATGCTTATATGACCGATAGATCGACAATTACTATACTTATTACTCTTATTATTATCAATCTAACTCATATTATTAGCCATATTATGCTTATGTAATCGATAGAACGACAATTACTATTCTTATTACACTCACTGTTATCAACCTAACTCATATTATTAACCATATTATGCTTATATGATCGGTAGAACGATAACTCCTATACTTATCACTCTTGTCTTATCAATCTAACTCATATTATTAGTCATATTATGCTTATATGATCGATAGAGCGACAATTACTATTCTTATTACACCCAATGTTATCAATCTAACTCATACTATTAACCATATTATGCACATATGATCGATAGAGCGACAATTACTATACTCACTACTCTTATTATTATCAATCTAACTCATATTATTAGCCATATTATGCTTATGTGATCGATAGTACGACATTTACTATACTCATTACTCTTATTGTTATCAATCTAACTCATATTATTAGCCATATTATGCATATGTGATCGATAGAACGACAATTACTATACTTATTACTCTTATTATTAATAATCTAACTCATATTATTAGACATATTATGCTTATATGATCGATAGAACGACAATTACTATACTCACTACTCTTAGTATTATCAATCTGACTCATATTATTAGCCATATTATGCTTATATGATCGACACAACGACAATTACTATACTCATTACTCTTATTATTATCAATCTAACTAATATTATTTGCCATATTATGTTTATATGATCGATAGGACGACAATTACTATACTTATTACACTTATTATTATCAACCTAACTCCTATTTTTAGCCATATTATGCTTATATGATCGACAGAACGACAATTACTATACTCATTACCCTTATTATCACCAATCTAACTAATATTATTAGCCATATTAAGTTTATATGATCGATAGGACGACAATTACTATACTTATTACTGTTATTATTATCAACCTAACTCCTATTATTAGCCATATTATGCTTCTATGATCGACAGAACGACAATTACTATACTCATTACTCTTATTATTACCAATCTAACTAATATTATTAGCCATATTAAGTTTATATGATCGATAGGACGACAATTACTATACTTATTACTCTTATTATTATCAACCTAACTCATATTATTAGCCATATTATGCTTATATGATCGGTACAACGATAACTACTATACTTATTACTCTTATTCTTATCAATCTAACACATATTATTAGTCATATTATGCTTATATGATCGATAGAACGACAATTACTATACTTATTACTCTTATTATTATCAATCTAACTTATATTATTAGCCATATTATTGTAATATGATCGATAGAACGACAATTACTATACTCATTACTCTTATTATTATCAATCTAACTCGTATTATAAGCCATATTATGCTTATATGATCGACAGAACGACAATTACTATACCTATTACACTCACTATTATCAATCTAACTCATATCATTACCCATATTATGCAAATATAATCTATAGAACGACAATTACTATACTTATTACTCTTATTATTATCAACCTAACTCATATTATTAGCCATATTATGCTTATACGATCGATAGAACGACAATTACTATACTCACTACTCTTATTATTATCAATCTAACTCATATTATTAGCCATATTATGCATATGTGATCGATAGGACGACAATTACTATACTCATAACTCTTATTATTATCAATCTAACTAATATTATTAGCCATATTATGCTTATATGATCGATAGGACGAAAATTGCTATACTTATTACTCTTATTTTTATCAATCTAACTCATATTATTAGCCATATTATGCTTATATGATCGAGAGAACGACAATTACTATACTCATTACTCTTATTATTATCAATCTAACTCATATTATTAACCATATTATGCAAATATGATCGATAGAACGGCGATTACTATACTCATTACTCTTATTATTATCAATCTAACTCATATTATTAACCATATTATGCAAATATGATCGATAGAACGACAACTACAATACTCATTACTCTTATTATTATTAATCTAACTCATATTATTAACCATATTATGCAGATATGATCGATAGAACGACAATTACTATACTCATTACTCCTATTATTATCAGTCTAACTAATATTATTAACCATATTATGCAAATATGATCGATATAACGACAATTACTATACTTATTACACTCACTATTATCCATCTAACTCATATTATTAACCATATTATGCAGATATGATCGATAGAACGACAATTACTATACTTATTACTCTTATTATTATCAATCTAACTCATATTATTAGTCATATTGCGCTTATATAATCGATAGAACGACAATTACTATACTTATTACTCTTATTATTATCAATCTAACTCATATTATTAGCCATATGATGGTAATATGATCGATAGAACGACAATTACTATACTCATTACTCTTATTATTATCAATCTAACTCATATTATTAACCATATTATGCAAATATGATCGATAGAACGACAATTACTATACCTATTACTCTTATTATTATCAACCTAACTCATATTATTAGCCATATTATGCTTATATGACCGATAGATCGACAATTACTATACTTATTACTCTTATTATTATCAATCTAACTCATATTATTAGCCATATTATGCTTATGTAATCGATAGAACGACAATTACTATTCTTATTACACTCACTGTTATCAACCTAACTCATATTATTAACCATATTATGCTTATATGATCGGTAGAACGATAACTACTATACTTATTACTCTTGTTCTTATCAATCTAACTCATATTATTAGTCATATTATGCTTATATGATCGATAGAACGACAATTACTATACTTATTACTCTTATTATTATCAATCTAACTCATATTATTAGTCATATTGTGCTTATATGATCGATAGAACGACAATTACTATACTTATTACTCTTATTATTATCAGTCTTACTCATATTATTAGCCATATTATTTTAATATGATCGATAGAACGACAATTACTATACTCATTACTCTTATTATTATCAATCTAACTCATATTATTAACCATATTATGCAAATATGATCGATAGAACGACAATTACTATACTTATTACTCTTATTATTATCAACCTGACTGATATTATTAGCCATATTATGCTTATATGACCGATAGATCGACAATTACTATACTTATTACTCTTGTTCTTATCAATCTAACTCATATTATTAGTCATATTATGCTTATATGATCGATAGAACGACAATTACTATATTTATTACTCTTATTACTATCAATCTAACTCATATTATTAGCCATATTATGCTTATGTAATCGATAGAACGACAATTACTATTCTTACTACACTCACTGTTATCAACCTAACTCATATTATTAACCATATTATGCTTATATGATCGGTAGAACGATAACTACTATACTTATCACTCTTGTTCTTATCAATCTAACTCATATTATTAGTCATATTATGCTTATATGATCGATAGAGCGACAATTACTATACTCACTACTCTTATTATTATCAACCTAACTCATATTATTAGCCATATTATGCTTATATGATCGATAGAACGACAATTACTATACTCACTACTCTTAGTATTATCAATCTGACTCATATTATTAGCCATATTATGCTTATATGATCGACACAACGACAATTACTATACTCATTACTCTTATTATTATCAATCTAACTAATATTATTTGCCATATTATGTTTATATGATCGATAGGACGACAATTACTATACTTATTACACTTATTATTATCAACCTAACTCCTATTATTAGCCATATTGTGCTTATATGATCGACAGAACGACAATTACTATACTCATTACTCTTATTATCACCAATCTAACTAATTTTATTAGCCATATTAAGTTTATATGATCGATAGGACGACAATTACTATACTTATTACTGTTATTATTATCATCCTAACTCCTATTATTAGCCATATTATGCTTATATGATCGACAGAACGACAATTACTATACTCATTACTCTTATTATTACCAATCTTCCTAATATTATTAGCCATATTAAGTTTATATGATCGATAGGACGACAATTACTATACTTATTACTCTTATTATTATCAACCTAACTCATATTATTAGCCATATTATGCTTATGTAATCGATCGAACGACAATTACTATTTTTATTACACTCAATGTTATCAATCTAACTCATACTATTAACCATATTATGCACATATGATCGATAGAGCGACAATTACTATACTCACTACTCTTATTATTATCAATCTAACTCATATTATTAGCCATATTATGCTTATGTGATCGATAGTACGACATTTACTATACTCATTACTCTTATTGTTATCAATCTAACTCATATTATTAGCCATATTATGCTTATGTGATCGATAGAACGACAATTACTATACTTATTACTCTTATTATTAATAATCTAACTCGTATTATTAGACATATTATGCTTATATGATCGACAGAGCGACAATTACTAAACTCATTACACTCACTATTATGAATCTAACTCATATTATTAACCATATTATGCAGATATGATCGATAGAACGACAATTACTATACTCATTACTCTTATTATTATCAATCTAACTCATATTATTAACCATATTATGCAAATATGATCGATAGAACGACAACTACAATACTCATTACTCTTATTATTATCAATCTAACTCATATTATTAACCATATTATGCAGATATGATCGATAGAACGACAATTACTATACTCATTACTCTTATTATTATCAGTCTAACTAATATTATTAACCATATTATGCAAATATGATCGATATAACGACAATTACTATACTTATTACACTCACTATTATCCATCTAACTCATATTATTAACCATATTATGCAGATATGATCGATAGAACGACAATTACTATACTTATTACTCTTATTATTATCAATCTAACTCATATTATTAGTCATATTGCGCTTATATGATCGATAGAACGACAATTACTATACTTATTACTCTTATTATTATCAATCTAACTCATATTATTAGCCATATGATGGTAATATGATCGATAGAACGACAATTACTATACTCATTACTCTCATTATTATCAATCTAACTCATATTATTAACCATATTATGCAAATATGATCGATAGAACGACAATTACTATACTTATTACTCTTATTATTATCAACCTAACTCATATTATTAGCCATATTATGCTTATATGACCGATAGATCGACAATTACTATACTTATTACTCTTATTATTATGAATCTAACTCATATTATTAGCCATATTATGCTTATGTAATCGATAGAACGACAATTACTGTTCTTATTACACTCACTGTTATCAACCTAACTCATATTATTAACCATATTATGCTTATATGATCGGTAGAACGATAACTACTATACTTATTACTCTTGTTCTTATCAATCTAACTCATATTATTAGTCATATTATGCTTATATGATCGATAGAACGACAATTACTATACTTATTACTCTTATTATTATCAATCTAACTCATATTATTAGTCATATTGTGCTTATATGATCGATAGAACGACAATTACTATACTTATTACTCTTATTATTATCAGTCTAACTCATATTATTAGCCATATTATTTTAATATGATCGATAGAACGACAATTACTATACTCATTACTCTTATTATTATCAATCTAACTCATATTATTAACCATATTATGCAAATATGATCGATAGAACGACAATTACTATACTTATTACTCTTATTATTATCAACCTAACTGATATTATTAGCCATATTATGCTTATATGACCGATAGATCGACAATTACTATACTTATTACTCTTGTTCTTATCAATCTAACTCATATTATTAGTCATATTATGCTTATATGATCGATAGAACGACAATTACTATATCTATTACTCTTATTACTATCAATCTAACTCATATTATTAGCCATATTATGCTTATGTAATCGATAGGACGACAATTACTATTCTTATTACACTCACTGTTATCAACCTAACTCATATTATTAACCATATTATGCTTATATGATCGGTAGAACGATAACTACTATACTTATCACTCTTGTTCTTATCAATCTAACTCATATTATTAGTCATATTATGCTTATATGATCGATAGAGCGACAATTACTATACTCACTACTCTTATGATTATCAACCTAACTCATATTATTAGCCATATTATGCTTATATGGTCGATAGAACGACAATTACTATACTCACTACTCTTATTATTATCAACCTAACTCATATTATTAGCCATATTATGCTTATATCATCGTTAGAACGACAATTACTATACTCACTACTCTTAGTATTATCAATCTGACTCATATTATTAGCCATATTATGCTTATATGATCGACAGAACGACAATTACTATACTCATTACTCTTATTATTATCAATCTAACTCATATTATTAGCCATATTATGCTTATATGATCGGTACAACGATAACTACTATACTTATTACTCTTATTCTTATCAATCTGACTCATATTATTAGTCATATTATGCTTATATGATCGATAGAACGACAATTACTATAGTTATTACACTCAATGTTATCAATCTAACTCATATTATTAACCGTATTATGCAAATATGATCGATAGAACGACATTTACTATACTCATTACTCTTATTATTATCAATCTAACTCATATTATTAGTCATATTATGCTTATATGATCGATAGAACGACAATTACTATAGTTATTACACTCAATGTTATCAATCTAACTCATATTATTAACCGTATTATGCAAATATGATCGATAGAACGACATTTACTATACTCATTACTCTTATTATTATCAATCTAACTCATATTATTAGCCATATTATGCATATGTGATCGATAGAACGACAATTACTATACTTACTACTCTTACTATTATCAATCTAACTCATATTATTAGCCATATTATGCTTATATGACCGATAGATCGACAATTACTATACTTATTACTCTTATTATTATCAATTTAACTCATATTATTAGCCATATTATGCTTATGTAATCGATCGAACGACAATTACTATTCTTATTACACTCAATGTTATCAATCTAACTCATACTATTAACCATATTATGCACATATGATCGATAGAGCGAAAATTACTATACTCACTACTCTTATTATTATCAATCTAACTCATATTATTAGCCATATTATGCTTATGTGATCGATAGTACGACATTTACTATACTCATTACTCTTATTGTTATCAATCTAACTCATATTATTAGCCATATTATGCTTATGTGATCGATAGAACGACAATTACTATACTTATTACTCTTATTATTAATAATCTAACTCATATTATTAGCCATATTATGCTTATATGATCGACAGAGCGACAATTACTAAACTCATTACACTCACTATTATGAATCTAACTCATATTATTAACCATATTATGCAGATATGATCGATAGACCGACAATTACTATACTCATTACTCTTATTATTAATAATCTAACTCATATTATTAGCCATATTATGCTTATATGATCGACAGAGCGACAATTACTAAACTCATTACACTCACTATTATGAATCTAACTCATATTATTAACCATATTATGCAGATATGATCGATAGACCGACAATTACTATACTCATTACTCTTATTATTATCAATCTAACTCATATTATTAGCCATATGATGGCAATATGATCGATAGAACGACAATTACTATACTCATTACTCTTATTATTATCAATCTGACTCATATTATTAACCATATTATGCAAATATGATCGATAGAACGACAATTACTATACTTATTACTCTTATTATTATCAACCTAACTCATATTATTAGCCATATTATGCTTATATGACCGACAGATCGACAATTACTATACTTATTACTCTTATTATTATCAATCTAACTCATATTATTAGCCATATTATGCTTATGTAATCGAAAGAACGACAATTACTATTCTTATTACACTCACTGTTATCAACCTAACTCATATTATTAACCATATTATGCTTATATGATCGGTAGAACGATAACTACTATACTTATTACTCTTGTTCTTATCAATCTAACTCATATTATTAGTTATATTATGCTTATATGATCGATAGAACGACAATTACTATACTTATTACTCTTATTATTATCAATCTAACTCATATTATTAGTCATATTGTGCTTATATGATCGATAGAACGACAATTACTATACTTATTACTCTTACTATTATCAGTCTAACTCATATTATTAGCCATATTATTTTAATATGATCGATAGAACGACAACTACTATACTCATTACTCTTATTATTATCAATCTAACTCATATTATTAACCATATTATGCAAATATGATCGATAGAACGACAATTACTATACTTATTACTCTTATTATTATCAACCTGACTGATATTATTAGCCATATTATGCTTATATGACCGATAGATCGACAATTACTATACTTATTACTCTTGTTCTTATCAATCTAACTCATATTATTAGTCATATTATGCTTATATGATCGATAGAACGACAATTACTATATTTATTACTCTTATTACTATCAATCTAACTCATATTATTAGCCATATTATGCTTATGTAATCGATAGAACGACAATTACTATTCTTACTACACTCACTGTTATCAACCTAACTCATATTATTAACCATATTATGCTTATATGATCGGTAGAACGATAACTACTATACTTATCACTCTTGTTCTTATCAATCTAACTCATATTATTAGTCATATTATGCTTATATGATCGATAGAGCGACAATTACTATACTCACTACTCTTATTATTATCAACCTAACTCATATTATTAGCCATATTATGCTTATATGATCGATAGAACGACAATTACTATACTCACTACTCTTAGTATTATCAATCTGACTCATATTATTAGCCATATTATGCTTATATGATCGACACAACGACAATTACTATACTCATTACTCTTATTATTATCAATCTAACTAATATTATTTGCCATATTATGTTTATATGATCGATAGGACGACAATTACTATACTTATTACACTTATTATTATCAACCTAACTCCTATTATTAGCCATATTGTGCTTATATGATCGACAGAACGACAATTACTATACTCATTACTCTTATTATCACCAATCTAACTAATTTTATTAGCCATATTAAGTTTATATGATCGATAGGACGACAATTACTATACTTATTACTGTTATTATTATCATCCTAACTCCTATTATTAGCCATATTATGCTTATATGATCGACAGAACGACAATTACTATACTCATTACTCTTATTATTACCAATCTTCCTAATATTATTAGCCATATTAAGTTTATATGATCGATAGGACGACAATTACTATACTTATTACTCTTATTATTATCAACCTAACTCATATTATTAGCCATATTATGCTTATATGACCGATAGATCGACAATTACTATACTTATTACTCTTATTATTATCAATTTAACTCATATTATTAGCCATATTATGCTTATGTAATCGATCGAACGACAATTACTATTTTTATTACACTCAATGTTATCAATCTAACTCATACTATTAACCATATTATGCACATATGATCGATAGAGCGACAATTACTATACTCACTACTCTTATTATTATCAATCTAACTCATATTATTAGCCATATTATGCTTATGTGATCGATAGTACGACATTTACTATACTCATTACTCTTATTGTTATCAATCTAACTCATATTATTAGCCATATTATGCTTATGTGATCGATAGAACGACAATTACTATACTTATTACTCTTATTATTAATAATCTAACTCGTATTATTAGACATATTATGCTTATATGATCGACAGAGCGACAATTACTAAACTCATTACACTCACTATTATGAATCTAACTCATATTATTAACCATATTATGCAGATATGATCGATAGAACGACAATTACTATACTCATTACTCTTATTATTATCAATCTAACTCATATTATTAACCATATTATGCAAATATGATCGATAGAACGACAACTACAATACTCATTACTCTTATTATTATCAATCTAACTCATATTATTAACCATATTATGCAGATATGATCGATAGAACGACAATTACTATACTCATTACTCTTATTATTATCAGTCTAACTAATATTATTAACCATATTATGCAAATATGATCGATATAACGACAATTACTATACTTATTACACTCACTATTATCCATCTAACTCATATTATTAACCATATTATGCAGATATGATCGATAGAACGACAATTACTATACTTATTACTCTTATTATTATCAATCTAACTCATATTATTAGTCATATTGCGCTTATATGATCGATAGAACGACAATTACTATACTTATTACTCTTATTATTATCAATCTAACTCATATTATTAGCCATATGATGGTAATATGATCGATAGAACGACAATTACTATACTCATTACTCTCATTATTATCAATCTAACTCATATTATTAACCATATTATGCAAATATGATCGATAGAACGACAATTACTATACTTATTACTCTTATTATTATCAACCTAACTCATATTATTAGCCATATTATGCTTATATGACCGATAGATCGACAATTACTATACTTATTACTCTTATTATTATGAATCTAACTCATATTATTAGCCATATTATGCTTATGTAATCGATAGAACGACAATTACTGTTCTTATTACACTCACTGTTATCAACCTAACTCATATTATTAACCATATTATGCTTATATGATCGGTAGAACGATAACTACTATACTTATTACTCTTGTTCTTATCAATCTAACTCATATTATTAGTCATATTATGCTTATATGATCGATAGAACGACAATTACTATACTTATTACTCTTATTATTATCAATCTAACTCATATTATTAGTCATATTGTGCTTATATGATCGATAGAACGACAATTACTATACTTATTACTCTTATTATTATCAGTCTAACTCATATTATTAGCCATATTATTTTAATATGATCGATAGAACGACAATTACTATACTCATTACTCTTATTATTATCAATCTAACTCATATTATTAACCATATTATGCAAATATGATCGATAGAACGACAATTACTATACTTATTACTCTTATTATTATCAACCTAACTGATATTATTAGCCATATTATGCTTATATGACCGATAGATCGACAATTACTATACTTATTACTCTTGTTCTTATCAATCTAACTCATATTATTAGTCATATTATGCTTATATGATCGATAGAACGACAATTACTATATCTATTACTCTTATTACTATCAATCTAACTCATATTATTAGCCATATTATGCTTATGTAATCGATAGGACGACAATTACTATTCTTATTACACTCACTGTTATCAACCTAACTCATATTATTAACCATATTATGCTTATATGATCGGTAGAACGATAACTACTATACTTATCACTCTTGTTCTTATCAATCTAACTCATATTATTAGTCATATTATGCTTATATGATCGATAGAGCGACAATTACTATACTCACTACTCTTATGATTATCAACCTAACTCATATTATTAGCCATATTATGCTTATATGGTCGATAGAACGACAATTACTATACTCACTACTCTTATTATTATCAACCTAACTCATATTATTAGCCATATTATGCTTATATCATCGTTAGAACGACAATTACTATACTCACTACTCTTAGTATTATCAATCTGACTCATATTATTAGCCATATTATGCTTATATGATCGACAGAACGACAATTACTATACTCATTACTCTTATTATTATCAATCTAACTCATATTATTAGCCATATTATGCTTATATGATCGGTACAACGATAACTACTATACTTATTACTCTTATTCTTATCAATCTGACTCATATTATTAGTCATATTATGCTTATATGATCGATAGAACGACAATTACTATAGTTATTACACTCAATGTTATCAATCTAACTCATATTATTAACCGTATTATGCAAATATGATCGATAGAACGACATTTACTATACTCATTACTCTTATTATTATCAATCTAACTCATATTATTAGTCATATTATGCTTATATGATCGATAGAACGACAATTACTATAGTTATTACACTCAATGTTATCAATCTAACTCATATTATTAACCGTATTATGCAAATATGATCGATAGAACGACATTTACTATACTCATTACTCTTATTATTATCAATCTAACTCATATTATTAGCCATATTATGCATATGTGATCGATAGAACGACAATTACTATACTTACTACTCTTACTATTATCAATCTAACTCATATTATTAGCCATATTATGCTTATATGACCGATAGATCGACAATTACTATACTTATTACTCTTATTATTATCAATTTAACTCATATTATTAGCCATATTATGCTTATGTAATCGATCGAACGACAATTACTATTCTTATTACACTCAATGTTATCAATCTAACTCATACTATTAACCATATTATGCACATATGATCGATAGAGCGAAAATTACTATACTCACTACTCTTATTATTATCAATCTAACTCATATTATTAGCCATATTATGCTTATGTGATCGATAGTACGACATTTACTATACTCATTACTCTTATTGTTATCAATCTAACTCATATTATTAGCCATATTATGCTTATGTGATCGATAGAACGACAATTACTATACTTATTACTCTTATTATTAATAATCTAACTCATATTATTAGCCATATTATGCTTATATGATCGACAGAGCGACAATTACTAAACTCATTACACTCACTATTATGAATCTAACTCATATTATTAACCATATTATGCAGATATGATCGATAGACCGACAATTACTATACTCATTACTCTTATTATTAATAATCTAACTCATATTATTAGCCATATTATGCTTATATGATCGACAGAGCGACAATTACTAAACTCATTACACTCACTATTATGAATCTAACTCATATTATTAACCATATTATGCAGATATGATCGATAGACCGACAATTACTATACTCATTACTCTTATTATTATCAATCTAACTCATATTATTAGCCATATGATGGCAATATGATCGATAGAACGACAATTACTATACTCATTACTCTTATTATTATCAATCTGACTCATATTATTAACCATATTATGCAAATATGATCGATAGAACGACAATTACTATACTTATTACTCTTATTATTATCAACCTAACTCATATTATTAGCCATATTATGCTTATATGACCGACAGATCGACAATTACTATACTTATTACTCTTATTATTATCAATCTAACTCATATTATTAGCCATATTATGCTTATGTAATCGAAAGAACGACAATTACTATTCTTATTACACTCACTGTTATCAACCTAACTCATATTATTAACCATATTATGCTTATATGATCGGTAGAACGATAACTACTATACTTATTACTCTTGTTCTTATCAATCTAACTCATATTATTAGTTATATTATGCTTATATGATCGATAGAACGACAATTACTATACTTATTACTCTTATTATTATCAATCTAACTCATATTATTAGTCATATTGTGCTTATATGATCGATAGAACGACAATTACTATACTTATTACTCTTACTATTATCAGTCTAACTCATATTATTAGCCATATTATTTTAATATGATCGATAGAACGACAATTACTATACTCATTACTCTTATTATTATCAATCTAACTCATATTATTAACCATATTATGCAAATATGATCGATAGAACGACAATTACTATACTTATTACTCTTATTATTATCAACCTGACTGATATTATTAGCCATATTATGCTTATATGACCGATAGATCGACAATTACTATACTTATTACTCTTGTTCTTATCAATCTAACTCATATTATTAGTCATATTATGCTTATATGATCGATAGAACGACAATTACTATATTTATTACTCTTATTACTATCAATCTAACTCATATTATTAGCCATATTATGCTTATGTAATCGATAGAACGACAATTACTATTCTTACTACACTCACTGTTATCAACCTAACTCATATTATTAACCATATTATGCTTATATGATCGGTAGAACGATAACTACTATACTTATCACTCTTGTTCTTATCAATCTAACTCATATTATTAGTCATATTATGCTTATATGATCGATAGAGCGACAATTACTATACTCACTACTCTTATTATTATCAACCTAACTCATATTATTAGCCATATTATGCTTATATGATCGATAGAACGACAATTACTATACTCACTACTCTTAGTATTATCAATCTGACTCATATTATTAGCCATATTATGCTTATATGATCGACACAACGACAATTACTATACTCATTACTCTTATTATTATCAATCTAACTAATATTATTTGCCATATTATGTTTATATGATCGATAGGACGACAATTACTATACTTATTACACTTATTATTATCAACCTAACTCCTATTATTAGCCATATTGTGCTTATATGATCGACAGAACGACAATTACTATACTCATTACTCTTATTATCACCAATCTAACTAATTTTATTAGCCATATTAAGTTTATATGATCGATAGGACGACAATTACTATACTTATTACTGTTATTATTATCATCCTAACTCCTATTATTAGCCATATTATGCTTATATGATCGACAGAACGACAATTACTATACTCATTACTCTTATTATTACCAATCTTCCTAATATTATTAGCCATATTAAGTTTATATGATCGATAGGACGACAATTACTATACTTATTACTCTTATTATTATCAACCTAACTCATATTATTAGCCATATTATGCTTATATGACCGATAGATCGACAATTACTATACTTATTACTCTTATTATTATCAATTTAACTCATATTATTAGCCATATTATGCTTATGTAATCGATCGAACGACAATTACTATTTTTATTACACTCAATGTTATCAATCTAACTCATACTATTAACCATATTATGCACATATGATCGATAGAGCGACAATTACTATACTCACTACTCTTATTATTATCAATCTAACTCATATTATTAGCCATATTATGCTTATGTGATCGATAGTACGACATTTACTATACTCATTACTCTTATTGTTATCAATCTAACTCATATTATTAGCCATATTATGCTTATGTGATCGATAGAACGACAATTACTATACTTATTACTCTTATTATTAATAATCTAACTCGTATTATTAGACATATTATGCTTATATGATCGACAGAGCGACAATTACTAAACTCATTACACTCACTATTATGAATCTAACTCATATTATTAACCATATTATGCAGATATGATCGATAGAACGACAATTACTATACTCATTACTCTTATTATTATCAATCTAACTCATATTATTAACCATATTATGCAAATATGATCGATAGAACGACAACTACAATACTCATTACTCTTATTATTATCAATCTAACTCATATTATTAACCATATTATGCAGATATGATCGATAGAACGACAATTACTATACTCATTACTCTTATTATTATCAGTCTAACTAATATTATTAACCATATTATGCAAATATGATCGATATAACGACAATTACTATACTTATTACACTCACTATTATCCATCTAACTCATATTATTAACCATATTATGCAGATATGATCGATAGAACGACAATTACTATACTTATTACTCTTATTATTATCAATCTAACTCATATTATTAGTCATATTGCGCTTATATGATCGATAGAACGACAATTACTATACTTATTACTCTTATTATTATCAATCTAACTCATATTATTAGCCATATGATGGTAATATGATCGATAGAACGACAATTACTATACTCATTACTCTCATTATTATCAATCTAACTCATATTATTAACCATATTATGCAAATATGATCGATAGAACGACAATTACTATACTTATTACTCTTATTATTATCAACCTAACTCATATTATTAGCCATATTATGCTTATATGACCGATAGATCGACAATTACTATACTTATTACTCTTATTATTATGAATCTAACTCATATTATTAGCCATATTATGCTTATGTAATCGATAGAACGACAATTACTGTTCTTATTACACTCACTGTTATCAACCTAACTCATATTATTAACCATATTATGCTTATATGATCGGTAGAACGATAACTACTATACTTATTACTCTTGTTCTTATCAATCTAACTCATATTATTAGTCATATTATGCTTATATGATCGATAGAACGACAATTACTATACTTATTACTCTTATTATTATCAATCTAACTCATATTATTAGTCATATTGTGCTTATATGATCGATAGAACGACAATTACTATACTTATTACTCTTATTATTATCAGTCTAACTCATATTATTAGCCATATTATTTTAATATGATCGATAGAACGACAATTACTATACTCATTACTCTTATTATTATCAATCTAACTCATATTATTAACCATATTATGCAAATATGATCGATAGAACGACAATTACTATACTTATTACTCTTATTATTATCAACCTAACTGATATTATTAGCCATATTATGCTTATATGACCGATAGATCGACAATTACTATACTTATTACTCTTGTTCTTATCAATCTAACTCATATTATTAGTCATATTATGCTTATATGATCGATAGAACGACAATTACTATATTTATTACTCTTATTACTATCAATCTAACTCATATTATTAGCCATATTATGCTTATGTAATCGATAGGACGACAATTACTATTCTTATTACACTCACTGTTATCAACCTAACTCATATTATTAACCATATTATGCTTATATGATCGGTAGAACGATAACTACTATACTTATCACTCTTGTTCTTATCAATCTAACTCATATTATTAGTCATATTATGCTTATATGATCGATAGAGCGACAATTACTATACTCACTACTCTTATGATTATCAACCTAACTCATATTATTAGCCATATTATGCTTATATGGTCGATAGAACGACAATTACTATACTCACTACTCTTATTATTATCAACCTAACTCATATTATTAGCCATATTATGCTTATATCATCGTTAGAACGACAATTACTATACTCACTACTCTTAGTATTATCAATCTGACTCATATTATTAGCCATATTATGCTTATATGATCGACAGAACGACAATTACTATACTCATTACTCTTATTATTATCAATCTAACTCACATTATTAGCCATATTATGCTTATATGATCGGTACAACGATAACTACTATACTTATTACTCTTATTCTTATCAATCTGACTCATATTATTAGTCATATTATGCTTATATGATCGATAGAACGACAATTACTATAGTTATTACACTCAATGTTATCAATCTAACTCATATTATTAACCGTATTATGCAAATATGATCGATAGAACGACATTTACTATACTCATTACTCTTATTATTATCAATCTAACTCATATTATTAGTCATATTATGCTTATATGATCGATAGAACGACAATTACTATAGTTATTACACTCAATGTTATCAATCTAACTCATATTATTAACCGTATTATGCAAATATGATCGATAGAACGACATTTACTATACTCATTACTCTTATTATTATCAATCTAACTCATATTATTAGCCATATTATGCATATGTGATCGATAGAACGACAATTACTATACTTACTACTCTTACTATTATCAATCTAACTCATATTATTAGCCATATTATGCTTATATGACCGATAGATCGACAATTACTATACTTATTACTCTTATTATTATCAATTTAACTCATATTATTAGCCATATTATGCTTATGTAATCGATCGAACGACAATTACTATTCTTATTACACTCAATGTTATCAATCTAACTCATACTATTAACCATATTATGCACATATGATCGATAGAGCGAAAATTACTATACTCACTACTCTTATTATTATCAATCTAACTCATATTATTAGCCATATTATGCTTATGTGATCGATAGTACGACATTTACTATACTCATTACTCTTATTGTTATCAATCTAACTCATATTATTAGCCATATTATGCTTATGTGATCGATAGAACGACAATTACTATACTTATTACTCTTATTATTAATAATCTAACTCATATTATTAGCCATATTATGCTTATATGATCGACAGAGCGACAATTACTAAACTCATTACACTCACTATTATGAATCTAACTCATATTATTAACCATATTATGCAGATATGATCGATAGACCGACAATTACTATACTCATTACTCTTATTATTAATAATCTAACTCATATTATTAGCCATATTATGCTTATATGATCGACAGAGCGACAATTACTAAACTCATTACACTCACTATTATGAATCTAACTCATATTATTAACCATATTATGCAGATATGATCGATAGACCGACAATTACTATACTCATTACTCTTATTATTATCAATCTAACTCATATTATTAGCCATATGATGGCAATATGATCGATAGAACGACAATTACTATACTCATTACTCTTATTATTATCAATCTGACTCATATTATTAACCATATTATGCAAATATGATCGATAGAACGACAATTACTATACTTATTACTCTTATTATTATCAACCTAACTCATATTATTAGCCATATTATGCTTATATGACCGACAGATCGACAATTACTATACTTATTACTCTTATTATTATCAATCTAACTCATATTATTAGCCATATTATGCTTATGTAATCGATAGAACGACAATTACTATTCTTATTACACTCACTGTTATCAACCTAACTCATATTATTAACCATATTATGCTTATATGATCGGTAGAACGATAACTACTATACTTATTACTCTTGTTCTTATCAATCTAACTCATATTATTAGTTATATTATGCTTATATGATCGATAGAACGACAATTACTATACTTATTACTCTTATTATTATCAATCTAACTCATATTATTAGTCATATTGTGCTTATATGATCGATAGAACGACAATTACTATACTTATTACTCTTACTATTATCAGTCTAACTCATATTATTAGCCATATTATTTTAATATGATCGATAGAACGACAATTACTATACTCATTACTCTTATTATTATCAATCTAACTCATATTATTAACCATATTATGCAAATATGATCGATAGAACGACAATTACTATACTTATTACTCTTATTATTATCAACCTAACTGATATTATTAGCCATATTATGCTTATATGACCGATAGATCGACAATTACTATACTTATTACTCTTGTTCTTATCAATCTAACTCATATTATTAGTCATATTATGCTTATATGATCGATAGAACGACAATTACTATATTTATTACTCTTATTACTATCAATCTAACTCATATTATTAGCCATATTATGCTTATGTAATCGATAGAACGACAATTACTATTCTTATTACACTCACTGTTATCAACCTAACTCATATTATTAACCATATTATGCTTATATGATCGGTAGAACGATAACTACTATACTTATCACTCTTGTTCTTATCAATCTAACTCATATTATTAGTCATATTATGCTTATATGATCGATAGAGCGACAATTACTATACTCACTACTCTTATTATTATCAACCTAACTCATATTATTAGCCATATTATGCTTATATGATCGATAGAACGACAATTACTATACTCACTACTCTTAGTATTATCAATCTGACTCATATTATTAGCCATATTATGCTTATATGATCGACACAACGACAATTACTATACTCATTACTCTTATTATTATCAATCTAACTAATATTATTTGCCATATTATGTTTATATGATCGATAGGACGACAATTACTATACTTATTACACTTATTATTATCAACCTAACTCCTATTATTAGCCATATTGTGCTTATATGATCGACAGAACGACAATTACTATACTCATTACTCTTATTATCACCAATCTAACTAATATTATTAGCCATATTAAGTTTATATGATCGATAGGACGACAATTACTATACTTATTACTGTTATTATTATCAACCTAACTCCTATTATTAGCCATATTATGCTTATATGATCGACAGAACGACAATTACTATACTCATTACTCTTATTATTACCAATCTTCCTAATATTATTAGCCATATTAAGTTTATATGATCGATAGGACGACAATTACTATACTTATTACTCTTATTATTATCAACCTAACTCATATTATTAGCCATATTATGCTTATATGACCGATAGATCGACAATTACTATACTTATTACTCTTATTATTATCAATTTAACTCATATTATTAGCCATATTGTGCTTATGTAATCGATCGAACGACAATTACTATTCTTATTACACTCAATGTTATCAATCTAACTCATACTATTAACCATATTATGCACATATGATCGATAGAGCGACAATTACTATACTCACTACTCTTATTATTATCAATCTAACTCATATTATTAGCCATATTATGCTTATGTGATCGATTGTACGACATTTACTATACTCATTACTCTTATTGTTATCAATCTAACTCATATTATTAGCCATATTATGCTTATGTGATCGATAGAACGACAATTACTATACTTATTACTCTTATTATTAATAATCTAACTCATATTATTAGCCATATTATGCTTATATGATCGACAGAGCGACAATTACTAAACTCATTACACTCACTATTATGAATCTAACTCATATTATTAACCATATTATGCAGATATGATCGATAGAACGACAATTACTATACTCATTACTCTTATTATTATCAATCTAACTCATATTATTAACCATATTATGCAAATATGATCGATAGAACGACAACTACAATACTCATTACTCTTATTATTATCAATCTAACTCATATTATTAACCATATTATGCAGATATGATCGATAGAACGACAATTACTATACTCATTACTCTTATTATTATCAGTCTAACTAATATTATTAACCGTATTATGCAAATATGATCGATATAACGACAATTACTATACTTATTACACTCACTATTATCCATCTAACTCATATTATTAACCATATTATGCAGATATGATCGATAGAACGACAATTACTATACTTATTACTCTTATTATTATCAATCTAACTCATATTATTAGTCATATTGCGCTTATATGATCGATAGAACGACAATTACTATACTTATTACTCTTATTATTATCAATCTAACTCATATTATTAGCCATATTATGCTTATATGACCGATAGATCGACAATTACTATACTTATTACTCTTGTCCTTATCAATCTAACTCATATTATTAGTCATATTATGCTTATATGATCGATAGAACGACAATTACTATATTTATTACTCTTATTACTATCAATCTAACTCATATTATTAGCCATATTATGCTTATGTAATCGATAGAACGACAATTACTATTCTTATTACACTCACTGTTATCAACCTAACTCATATTATTAACCATATTATGCTTATATGATCGGTAGAACGATAACTACTATACTTATCACTCTTGTTCTTATCAATCTAACTCATATTATTAGTCATATTATGCTTATATGATCGATAGAGCGACAATTACTATACTCACTACTCTTATTATTATCAACCTAACTCATATTATTAGCCATATTATGCTTATATGGTCGATAGAACGACAATTACTATACTCACTACTCTTATTATTATCAACCTAACTCATATTATTAGCCATATTATGCTTATATCATCGATAGAACGACAATTACTATACCCACTACTCTTAGTATTATCAATCTGACTCATATTATTAGCCATATTATGCTTATATGATCGACAGAACGACAATTACTATACTCATTACTCTTATTATTATCAATCTAACTCATATTATTAGCCATATTATGCTTATATGATCGGTACAACGATAACTACTATACTTATTACTCTTATTCTTATCAATCTAACTCATATTATTAGTCATATTATGCTTATATGATCGATAGAACGACAATTACTATATTTATTACTCTTATTACTATCAATCTAACTCATATTATTAGCCATATTATGCTTATGTAATCGATAGAACGACAATTACTATTCTTATTACACTCACTGTTATCAACCTAACTCATATTATTAACCATATTATGCTTATATGATCGGTAGAACGATAACTACTATACTTATCACTCTTGTTCTTATCAATCTAACTCATATTATTAGCCATATTATGCTTATATTATCGATAGAACGACAATTACTATACTCACTAATCTTAGTATTATCAATCTGACTCATATTATTAGCCATATTATGCTTATATGATCGACACAACGACAATTACTATACTCATTACTCTTATTATTATCAATCTAACTAATATTATTAACCATATTATGCAAATATGATCGATAGAACGACAATTACTATACTTATTACTCTTACTATTATCAATCTAACTCATATTATTAGTCATATTGTGCTTATATGATCGATAGAACGACAATTACTATACTTATTACTCTTATTATTATCAACCAACTCATATTATTAGCCATATTATGCTTATATGATCGATAGATCCACAATTACTATACTCATTACTCCTATTATTATCAATCTAACTCATATTATTAGTCATATTGTGCTTATGTGATCGATAGAGCGACAATTGCTATATTTATTACTCTTATTACTATCAATCTAACTCATATTATTAGCCATACTATGCTTATGTGATCGACAGAACGACAATTACTATACTTATTACACTCACTATTATCAGTCTAGCTCATATTATTAACCATATTATGCACATATGATCGATAGAGCGACAATTACTATACTCATTACTCTCACTATTATCAATCTAACTCATATTATTAGCCATATTATGCTTATATGACCGATAGATCGACAATTACTATACTTATTACTCTTATTATTATCAATCTAACTCATATTATTAGCCATATTATGCTTATATGATCGGTACAACGATAACTACTATACTTATTACTCTTATTCTTATCAATCTAACACATATTATTAGTCATATTATGCTTATATGATCGATAGAAGGACAATTACTATAGTTATTACACTCAATGTTATCAATCTAACTCATATTATTAACCGTATTATGCAAATATGATCGATAGAACGACATTTACTATACTCATTACTCTTATTATTATCAATCTAACTCATATTATTAGCCATGTTATGCTTATGTGATCGATAGAACGACAATTACTATACTTACTACTCTTACTATTATCAATCTAACTCATATTATTAGCCATATTATGCTTATATGACCGATAGATCGACAATTACTATACCTATTACTCTTATTATTATCAATTTAACTCATATTATTAGCCATATTATGCTTATGTAATCGATCGAACGACAATTACTATTCTTATTACACTCAATGTTATCAATCTAACTCATATTATTAACCATATTATGCAGATATGATCGATAGAACGACAATTACTATACTCATTACTCTTATTATTATCAATCTAACTCATATTATTAACCATATTATGCAAATATGATCGATAGAACGACAACTACAATACTCATTACTCTTATTATTATTAATCTAACTCATATTATTAACCATATTATGCAGATATGATCGATAGAACGACAATTACTATACTCATTACTCCTATTATTATCAGTCTAACTAATATTATTAACCATATTATGCAAATATGATCGATATAACGACAATTACTATACTTATTACACTCACTATTATCCATCTAACTCATATTATTAACCATATTATGCAGATATGATCGATAGAACGACAATTACTATACTTATTACTCTTATTATTATCAATCTAACTCATATTATTAGTCATATTGCGCTTATATAATCGATAGAACGACAATTACTATACTTATTACTCTTATTATTATCAATCTAACTCATATTATTAGCCATATGATGGTAATATGATCGATAGAATGACAATTACTATACTCATTACTCTTATTATTATCAATCTAACTCATATTATTAACCATATTATGCAAATATGATCGATAGAACGACAATTACTATACCTATTACTCTTATTATTATCAACCTAACTCATATTATTAGCCATATTATGCTTATATGACCGATAGATCGACAATTACTATACTTATTACTCTTATTATTATCAATCTAACTCATATTATTAGCCATATTATGCTTATGTAATCGATAGAACGACAATTACTATTCTTATTACACTCACTGTTATCAACCTAACTCATATTATTAACCATATTATGCTTATATGATCGGTAGAACGATAACTCCTATACTTATCACTCTTGTCTTATCAATCTAACTCATATTATTAGTCATATTATGCTTATATGATCGATAGAGCGACAATTACTATTCTTATTACACCCAATGTTATCAATCTAACTCATACTATTAACCATATTATGCACATATGATCGATAGAGCGACAATTACTATACTCACTACTCTTATTATTATCAATCTAACTCATATTATTAGCCATATTATGCTTATGTGATCGATAGTACGACATTTACTATACTCATTACTCTTATTGTTATCAATCTAACTCATATTATTAGCCATATTATGCATATGTGATCGATAGAACGACAATTACTATACTTATTACTCTTATTATTAATAATCTAACTCATATTATTAGACATATTATGCTTATATGATCGATAGAACGACAATTACTATACTCACTACTCTTAGTATTATCAATCTGACTCATATTATTAGCCATATTATGCTTATATGATCGACACAACGACAATTACTATACTCATTACTCTTATTATTATCAATCTAACTAATATTATTTGCCATATTATGTTTATATGATCGATAGGACGACAATTACTATACTTATTACACTTATTATTATCAACCTAACTCCTATTTTTAGCCATATTATGCTTATATGATCGACAGAACGACAATTACTATACTCATTACCCTTATTATCACCAATCTAACTAATATTATTAGCCATATTAAGTTTATATGATCGATAGGACGACAATTACTATACTTATTACTGTTATTATTATCAACCTAACTCCTATTATTAGCCATATTATGCTTCTATGATCGACAGAACGACAATTACTATACTCATTACTCTTATTATTACCAATCTAACTAATATTATTAGCCATATTAAGTTTATATGATCGATAGGACGACAATTACTATACTTATTACTCTTATTATTATCAACCTAACTCATATTATTAGCCATATTATGCTTATATGATCGGTACAACGATAACTACTATACTTATTACTCTTATTCTTATCAATCTAACTCATATTATTAGTCATATTATGCTTATATGATCGATAGAACGACAATTACTATACTTATTACTCTTATTATTATCAATCTAACTTATATTATTAGCCATATTATTGTAATATGATCGATAGAACGACAATTACTATACTCATTACTCTTATTATTATCAATCTAACTCGTATTATAAGCCATATTATGCTTATATGATCGACAGAACGACAATTACTATACCTATTACACTCACTATTATCAATCTAACTCATATCATTACCCATATTATGCAAATATAATCTATAGAACGACAATTACTATACTTATTACTCTTATTATTATCAACCTAAATCATATTATTAGCCATATTATGCTTATACGATCGATAGAACGACAATTACTATACTCACTACTCTTATTATTATCAATCTAACTCATATTATTAGCCATATTATGCATATGTGATCGATAGGACGACAATTACTATACTCATAACTCTTATTATTATCAATCTAACTAATATTATTAGCCATATTATGCTTATATGATCGATAGGACGAAAATTGCTATACTTATTACTCTTATTTTTATCAATCTAACTCATATTATTAGCCATATTATGCTTATATGATCGAGAGAACGACAATTACTATACTCATTACTCTTATTATTATCAATCTAACTCATATTATTAACCATATTATGCAAATATGATCGATAGAACGGCGATTACTATACTTATTACTCTTATTATTATCAACCTAACTCATATTATTAGGCATACTATGCTTATATGACCGATAGATCGACAATTACTATACTTATTACTCTTATTATTATCAACCTAACTCATATTATTAGCCATATTATGCTTATATGATCGATAGATCCACAATTACTATACTCATTACTCCTATTATTATCAATCTAACTCATATTATTAGTCATATTGTGCTTATGTGATCGATAGAGCGACAATTACTATATTTATTACTCTTATTACTATCAATCTAACTCATATTATTAGCCATACTATGCTCATATGATCGACAGGACGACAATTACTATACTTATTACACTCACTATTATCAGTCTAGCTCATATTATTAACCATATTATGCACATATGATCGATAGAGCGACAATTACTGTACTCATTACTCTCACTATTATCAATCTAACTCATATTATTAGCCATATTATGCTTATATGACCGATAGATCGACAATTACTATACTTATTACTCTTATTATTATCAATCTAACTCATATTATTAGCCATATTATGCTTATATGATCGGTACAACGATAACTACTATACTTATTACTCTTATTCTTATCAATCTAACACATATTATTAGTCATATTATGCTTATATGATCGATAGAAGGACAATTACTATAGTTATTACACTCAATGTTATCAATCTAACTCATATTATTAACCGTATTATGCAAATATGATCGATAGAACGACATTTACTATACTCATTACTCTTATTATTATCAATCTAACTCATGTTATTAGCCATGTTATGCTTATGTTATCGATAGAACGACAATTACTATACTTACTACTCTTACTATTATCAATCTAACTCATATTATTAGTCATATTATGCTTATATGATCGATAGAACGACAATTACTATATTTATTACTCTTATTACTATCAATCTAACTCATATTATTAGCCATATTATGCTTATGTAATCGATAGAACGACAATTACTATTCTTATTACACTCACTGTTATCAACCTAACTCATATTATTAACCATATTATGCTTATATGATCGGTAGAACGATAACTACTATACTTATCACTCTTGTTCTTATCAATCTAACTCATATTATTAGTCATATTATGCTTATATGGTCGATAGAGCGACAATTACTATACTCACTACTCTTATTATTATCAACCTAACTCATATTATTAGCCATATTATGCTTATATGATCGATAGAACGACAATTACTATACTCACTACTCTTAGTATTATCAATCTGACTCATATTATTAGCCATATTATGCTTATATGATCGACACAACGACAATTACTATACTCATTACTCTTATTATTATCAATCTAACTAATATTATTTGCCATATTATGTTTATATGATCGATAGGACGACAATTACTATACTTATTACACTTATTATTATCAACCTAACTCCTATTATTAGCCATATTATGCTTATATGATCGACAGAACGACAATTACTATACTCATTACTCTTATTATCACCAATCTAACTAATATTATTAGCCATATTAAGTTTATATGATCGATAGGACGACAATTACTATACTTATTACACTTATTATTATCAACCTAACTCCTATTATTAGCCATATTATGCTTATATGATCGACAGAACGACAATTACTATACTCATTACTCTTATTATCACCAATCTAACTAATATTATTAGCCATATTAAGTTTATATGATCGATAGGACGACAATTACTATACTTATTACTGTTATTATTATCAACCTAACTCCTATTATTAGCTATATTATGCTTATATGATCGACAGAACGACAATTACTATACTCATTACTCTTATTATTACCAATCTTCCTAATATTATTAGCCATATTAAGTTTATATGATCGATAGGACGACAATTACTATACTTATTACTCTTATTATTATCAACCTAACTCATATTATTAGCCATATTATGCTTATATGAACGGTACAACGATAACTACTATACTTATTACTCTTATTCTTATCAATCTAACTCATATTATTAGTCATATTATGCTTATATGATCGATAGAACGACAATTACTATACTTATTACTCTTATTATTATCAATCTAACTTATATTATTAGCCATATTATTGTAATATGATCGATAGAACGACAATTACTATACTCATTACTCTTATTATTATCAATCTAACTCATATTATTAGCCATATTATGCTTATGTAATCGATAGAACGACAATTACTATTCTTATTACACTCACTGTTATCAACCTAACTCATATTATTAACCATATTATGCTTCTATGATCGGTAGAACGATAACTACTATACTTATCACTCTTGTTCTTATCAATCTAACTCATATTATTAGTCATATTATGCTTATATGATCGATAGAGCGACAATTACTATTCTTATTACACTCAATGTTATCAATCTAACTCATACTATTAACCATATTATGCACATATGACCGATAGATCGACAATTACTATACTTATTACTCTTGTTCTTATCAATCTAACTCATATTATTAGCCATATTATGCTTATATTATCGATAGAACGACAATTACTATACTCACTAATCTTAGTATTATCAATCTGACTCATATTATTAGCCATATTATGCTTATATGATCGACACAACGACAATTACTATACTCATTACTCTTATTATTATCAATCTAACTAATATTATTAACCATATTATGCAAATATGATCGATAGAACGACAATTACTATACTTATTACTCTTACTATTATCAATCTAACTCATATTATTAGTCATATTGTGCTTATATGATCGATAGAACGACAATTACTATACTTATTACTCTTATTATTATCAACCAACTCATATTATTAGCCATATTATGCTTATATGATCGATAGATCCACAATTACTATACTCATTACTCCTATTATTATCAATCTAACTCATATTATTAGTCATATTGTGCTTATGTGATCGATAGAGCGACAATTGCTATATTTATTACTCTTATTACTATCAATCTAACTCATATTATTAGCCATACTATGCTTATGTGATCGACAGAACGACAATTACTATACTTATTACACTCACTATTATCAGTCTAGCTCATATTATTAACCATATTATGCACATATGATCGATAGAGCGACAATTACTATACTCATTACTCTCACTATTATCAATCTAACTCATATTATTAGCCATATTATGCTTATATGACCGATAGATCGACAATTACTATACTTATTACTCTTATTATTATCAATCTAACTCATATTATTAGCCATATTATGCTTATATGATCGGTACAACGATAACTACTATACTTATTACTCTTATTCTTATCAATCTAACACATATTATTAGTCATATTATGCTTATATGATCGATAGAAGGACAATTACTATAGTTATTACACTCAATGTTATCAATCTAACTCATATTATTAGCCATATTATGCTTATATGACCGATAGATCGACAATTACTATACCTATTACTCTTATTATTATCAATTTAACTCATATTATTAGCCATATTATGCTTATGTAATCGATCGAACGACAATTACTATTCTTATTACACTCAATGTTATCAATCTAACTCATATTATTAACCATATTATGCAGATATGATCGATAGAACGACAATTACTATACTCATTACTCTTATTATTATCAATCTAACTCATATTATTAACCATATTATGCAAATATGATCGATAGAACGACAACTACAATACTCATTACTCTTATTATTATTAATCTAACTCATATTATTAACCATATTATGCAGATATGATCGATAGAACGACAATTACTATACTCATTACTCCTATTATTATCAGTCTAACTAATATTATTAACCATATTATGCAAATATGATCGATATAACGACAATTACTATACTTATTACACTCACTATTATCCATCTAACTCATATTATTAACCATATTATGCAGATATGATCGATAGAACGACAATTACTATACTTATTACTCTTATTATTATCAATCTAACTCATATTATTAGTCATATTGCGCTTATATAATCGATAGAACGACAATTACTATACTTATTACTCTTATTATTATCAATCTAACTCATATTATTAGCCATATGATGGTAATATGATCGATAGAACGACAATTACTATACTCATTACTCTTATTATTATCAATCTAACTCATATTATTAACCATATTATGCAAATATGATCGATAGAACGACAATTACTATACCTATTACTCTTATTATTATCAACCTAACTCATATTATTAGCCATATTATGCTTATATGACCGATAGATCGACAATTACTATACTTATTGCTCTTATTATTATCAATCTAACTCATATTATTAGCCATATTATGCTTATGTAATCGATAGAACGACAATTACTATTCTTATTACACTCACTGTTATCAACCTAACTCATATTATTAACCATATTATGCTTATATGATCGGTAGAACGATAACTACTATACTTATTACTCTTGTTCTTATCAATCTAACTCATATTATTAGTCATATTATGCTTATATGATCGATAGAACGACAATTACTATACTTATTACTCTTATTATTATCAATCTAACTCATATTATTAGTCATATTGTGCTTATATGATCGATAGAACGACAATTACTATACTTATTACTCTTATTATTATCAGTCTTACTCATATTATTAGCCATATTATTTTAATATGATCGATAGAACGACAATTACTATACTCATTACTCTTATTATTATCAATCTAACTCATATTATTAACCATATTATGCAAATATGATCGATAGAACGACAATTACTATACTTATTACTCTTATTATTATCAACCTGACTGATATTATTAGCCATATTGTGCTTATATGACCGATAGATCGACAATTACTATACTTATTACTCTTGTTCTTATCAATCTAACTCATATTATTAGTCATATTATGCTTATATGATCGATAGAACGACAATTACTATATTTATTACTCTTATTACTATCAATCTAACTCATATTATTAGCCATATTATGCTTATGTAATCGATAGAACGACAATTACTATTCTTATTACACTCACTGTTATCAACCTAACTCATATTATTAACCATATTATGCTTATATGATCGGTAGAACGATAACTACTATACTTATCACTCTTGTTCTTATCAATCTAACTCATATTATTAGTCATATTATGCTTATATGATCGATAGAGCGACAATTACTATACTCACTACTCTTATTATTATCAACCTAACTCATATTATTAGCCATATTATGCTTATATGATCGATAGAACGACAATTACTATACTCACTACTCTTAGTATTATCAATCTGACTCATATTATTAGCCATATTATGCTTATATGATCGACACAACGACAATTACTATACTCACTACTCTTATTATTATCAATCTAACTCATATTATTAGCCATATTATGCTTATGTGATCGATAGTACGACATTTACTATACTCATTACTCTTATTGTTATCAATCTAACTCATATTATTAGCCATATTATGCTTATGTGATCGATAGAACGACAATTACTGTACTTATTACTCTTATTATTAATAATCTAACTCGTATTATTAGACATATTATGCTTATATGATCGACAGAGCGACAATTACTAAACTCATTACACTCACTATTATGAATCTAACTCATATTATTAACCATATTATGCAGATATGATCGATAGAACGACAATTACTATACTCATTACTCTTATTATTATCAATCTAACTCATATTATTAACCATATTATGCAAATATGATCGATAGAACGACAACTACAATACTCATTACTCTTATTATTATCAATCTAACTCATATTATTAACCATATTATGCAGATATGATCGATAGAACGACAATTACTATACTCATTACTCTTATTATTATCAGTCTAACTAATATTATTAACCATATTATGCAAATATGATCGATATAACGACAATTACTATACTTATTACACTCACTATTATCCATCTAACTCATATTATTAACCATATTATGCAGATATGATCGATAGAACGACAATTACTATACTTATTACTCTTATTATTATCAATCTAACTCATATTATTAGTCATATTGCGCTTATATGATCGATAGAACGACAATTACTATACTTATTACTCTTATTATTATCAATCTAACTCATATTATTAGCCATATGATGGTAATATGATCGATAGAACGACAATTACTATACTCATTACTCTCATTATTATCAATCTAACTCATATTATTAACCATATTATGCAAATATGATCGATAGAACGACAATTACTATACTTCTTACTCTTATTATTATCAACCTAACTCATATTATTAGCCATATTATGCTTATATGACCGATAGATCGACAATTACTATACTTATTACTCTTATTATTATGAATCTAACTCATATTATTAGCCATATTATGCTTATGTAATCGATAGAACAACAATTACTGTTCTTATTACACTCACTGTTATCAGCCTAACTCATATTATTAACCATATTATGCTTATATGATCGGTAGAACGATAACTACTATACTTATTACTCTTGTTCTTATCAATCTAACTCATATTATTAGTCATATTATGCTTATATGATCGATAGAACGACAATTACTATACTTATTACTCTTATTATTATCAATCTAACTCATATTATTAGTCATATTGTGCTTATATGATCGATAGAACGACAATTACTATACTTATTACTCTTATTATTATCAGTCTAACTCATATTATTAGCCATATTATTTTAATATGATCGATAGAACGACAATTACTATACTCATTACTCTTATTATTATCAATCTAACTCATATTATTAACCATATTATGCAAATATGATCGATAGAACGACAATTACTATACTTATTACTCTTATTATTATCAACCTAACTGATATTATTAGCCATATTATGCTTATATGACCGATAGATCGACAATTACTATACTTATTACTCTTGTTCTTATCAATCTAACTCATATTATTAGTCATATTATGCTTATATGATCGATAGAACGACAATTACTATATTTATTACTCTTATTACTATCAATCTAACTCATATTATTAGCCATATTATGCTTATGTAATCGATAGGACGACAATTACTATTCTTATTACACTCACTGTTATCAACCTAACTCATATTATTAACCATATTATGCTTATATGATCGGTAGAACGATAACTACTATACTTATCACTCTTGTTCTTATCAATCTAACTCATATTATTAGTCATATTATGCTTATATGATCGATAGAGCGACAATTACTATACTCACTACTCTTATTATTATCAACCTAACTCATATTATTAGCCATATTATGCTTATATGGTCGATAGAACGACAATTACTATACTCACTACTCTTATTATTATCAACCTAACTCATATTATTAGCCATATTATGCTTATATCATCGTTAGAACGACAATTACTATACTCACTACTCTTAGTATTATCAATCTGACTCATATTATTAGCCATATTATGCTTATATGATCGACAGAACGACAATTACTATACTCATTACTCTTATTATTATCAATCTAACTCATATTATTAGCCATATTATGCTTATATGATCGGTACAACGATAACTACTATACTTATTACTCTTATTCTTATCAATCTGACTCATATTATTAGTCATATTATGCTTATATGATCGATAGAACGACAATTACTATAGTTATTACACTCAATGTTATCAATCTAACTCATATTATTAACCGTATTATGCAAATATGATCGATAGAACGACATTTACTATACTCATTACTCTTATTATTATCAATCTAACTCATATTATTAGTCATATTATGCTTATATGATCGATAGAACGACAATTACTATAGTTATTACACTCAATGTTATCAATCTAACTCATATTATTAACCGTATTATGCAAATATGATCGATAGAACGACATTTACTATACTCATTACTCTTATTATTATCAATCTAACTCATATTATTAGCCATGTTATGCTTATGTGATCGATAGAACGACAATTACTATACTTACTACTCTTACTATTATCAATCTAACTCATATTATTAGCCATATTATGCTTATATGACCGATAGATCGACAATTACTATACTTATTACTCTTATTATTATCAATTTAACTCATATTATTAGCCATATTATGCTTATGTAATCGATCGAACGACAATTACTATTCTTATTACACTCAATGTTATCAATCTAACTCATACTATTAACCATATTATGCACATATGATCGATAGAGCGACAATTACTATACTCACTACTCTTATTATTATCAATCTAACTCATATTATTAGCCATATTATGCTTATGTGATCGATAGTACGACATTTACTATACTCATTACTCTTATTGTTATCAATCTAACTCATATTATTAGCCATATTATGCTTATGTGATCGATAGAACGACAATTACTATACTTATTACTCTTATTATTAATAATCTAACTCATATTATTAGCCATATTATGCTTATATGATCGACAGAGCGACAATTACTAAACTCATTACACTCACTATTATGAATCTAACTCATATTATTAACCATATTATGCAGATATGATCGATAGAACGACAATTACTATACTCATTACTCTTATTATTATCAATCTAACTCATATTATTAACCATATTATGCAAATATGATCGATAGAACGACAACTACAATACTCATTACTCTTATTATTATCAATCTAACTCATATTATTAACCATATTATGCAGATATGATCGATAGAACGACAATTACTATACTCATTACTCTTATTATTATCAGTCTAACTAATATTATTAACCATATTATGCAAATATGATCGATATAACGACAATTACTATACTTATTACACTCACTATTATCCATCTAACTCATATTATTAACCATATTATGCAGATATGATCGATAGAACGACAATTACTATACTTATTACTCTTATTATTATCAATCTAACTCATATTATTAGTCATATTGCGCTTATATGATCGATAGAACGACAATTACTATACTTATTACTCTTATTATTATCAATCTAACTCATATTATTAGCCATATGATGGTAATATGATCGATAGAACGACAATTACTATACTCATTACTCTCATTATTATCAATCTAACTCATATTATTAACCATATTATGCAAATATGATCGATAGAACGACAATTACTATACTTCTTACTCTTATTATTATCAACCTAACTCATATTATTAGCCATATTATGCTTATATGACCGATAGATCGACAATTACTATACTTATTACTCTTATTATTATGAATCTAACTCATATTATTAGCCATATTATGCTTATGTAATCGATAGAACAACAATTACTGTTCTTATTACACTCACTGTTATCAGCCTAACTCATATTATTAACCATATTATGCTTATATGATCGGTAGAACGATAACTACTATACTTATTACTCTTGTTCTTATCAATCTAACTCATATTATTAGTCATATTATGCTTATATGATCGATAGAACGACAATTACTATACTTATTACTCTTATTATTATCAATCTAACTCATATTATTAGTCATATTGTGCTTATATGATCGATAGAACGACAATTACTATACTTATTACTCTTATTATTATCAGTCTAACTCATATTATTAGCCATATTATTTTAATATGATCGATAGAACGACAATTACTATACTCATTACTCTTATTATTATCAATCTAACTCATATTATTAACCATATTATGCAAATATGATCGATAGAACGACAATTACTATACTTATTACTCTTATTATTATCAACCTAACTGATATTATTAGCCATATTATGCTTATATGACCGATAGATCGACAATTACTATACTTATTACTCTTGTTCTTATCAATCTAACTCATATTATTAGTCATATTATGCTTATATGATCGATAGAACGACAATTACTATATTTATTACTCTTATTACTATCAATCTAACTCATATTATTAGCCATATTATGCTTATGTAATCGATAGGACGACAATTACTATTCTTATTACACTCACTGTTATCAACCTAACTCATATTATTAACCATATTATGCTTATATGATCGGTAGAACGATAACTACTATACTTATCACTCTTGTTCTTTATCAATCTAACTCATATTATTAGTCATATTATGCTTATATGATCGATAGAGCGACAATTACTATACTCACTACTCTTATTATTATCAACCTAACTCATATTATTAGCCATATTATGCTTATATGGTCGATAGAACGACAATTACTATACTCACTACTCTTATTATTATCAACCTAACTCATATTATTAGCCATATTATGCTTATATCATCGTTAGAACGACAATTACTATACTCACTACTCTTAGTATTATCAATCTGACTCATATTATTAGCCATATTATGCTTATATGATCGACAGAACGACAATTACTATACTCATTACTCTTATTATTATCAATCTAACTCATATTATTAGCCATATTATGCTTATATGATCGGTACAACGATAACTACTATACTTATTACTCTTATTCTTATCAATCTGACTCATATTATTAGTCATATTATGCTTATATGATCGATAGAACGACAATTACTATAGTTATTACACTCAATGTTATCAATCTAACTCATATTATTAACCGTATTATGCAAATATGATCGATAGAACGACATTTACTATACTCATTACTCTTATTATTATCAATCTAACTCATATTATTAGTCATATTATGCTTATATGATCGATAGAACGACAATTACTATAGTTATTACACTCAATGTTATCAATCTAACTCATATTATTAACCGTATTATGCAAATATGATCGATAGAACGACATTTACTATACTCATTACTCTTATTATTATCAATCTAACTCATATTATTAGCCATGTTATGCTTATGTGATCGATAGAACGACAATTACTATACTTACTACTCTTACTATTATCAATCTAACTCATATTATTAGCCATATTATGCTTATATGACCGATAGATCGACAATTACTATACTTATTACTCTTATTATTATCAATTTAACTCATATTATTAGCCATATTATGCTTATGTAATCGATCGAACGACAATTACTATTCTTATTACACTCAATGTTATCAATCTAACTCATACTATTAACCATATTATGCACATATGATCGATAGAGCGACAATTACTATACTCACTACTCTTATTATTATCAATCTAACTCATATTATTAGCCATATTATGCTTATGTGATCGATAGTACGACATTTACTATACTCATTACTCTTATTGTTATCAATCTAACTCATATTATTAGCCATATTATGCTTATGTGATCGATAGAACGACAATTACTATACTTATTACTCTTATTATTAATAATCTAACTCATATTATTAGCCATATTATGCTTATATGATCGACAGAGCGACAATTACTAAACTCATTACACTCACTATTATGAATCTAACTCATATTATTAACCATATTATGCAGATATGATCGATAGAACGACAATTACTATACTCATTACTCTTATTATTATCAATCTAACTCATATTATTAACCATATTATGCAAATATGATCGATAGAACGACAACTACAATACTCATTACTCTTATTATTATCAATCTAACTCATATTATTAACCATATTATGCAGATATGATCGATAGAACGACAATTACTATACTCATTACTCTTATTATTATCAGTCTAACTAATATTATTAACCGTATTATGCAAATATGATCGATATAACGACAATTACTATACTTATTACACTCACTATTATCCATCTAACTCATATTATTAACCATATTATGCAGATATGATCGATAGAACGACAATTACTATACTTATTACTCTTATTATTATCAATCTAACTCATATTATTAGTCATATTGCGCTTATATGATCGATAGAACGACAATTACTATACTTATTACTCTTATTATTATCAATCTAACTCATATTATTAGCCATATTATGCTTATATGACCGATAGATCGACAATTACTATACTTATTACTCTTGTCCTTATCAATCTAACTCATATTATTAGTCATATTATGCTTATATGATCGATAGAACGACAATTACTATATTTATTACTCTTATTACTATCAATCTAACTCATATTATTAGCCATATTATGCTTATGTAATCGATAGAACGACAATTACTATTCTTATTACACTCACTGTTATCAACCTAACTCATATTATTAACCATATTATGCTTATATGATCGGTAGAACGATAACTACTATACTTATCACTCTTGTTCTTATCAATCTAACTCATATTATTAGTCATATTATGCTTATATGATCGATAGAGCGACAATTACTATACTCACTACTCTTATTATTATCAACCTAACTCATATTATTAGCCATATTATGCTTATATGGTCGATAGAACGACAATTACTATACTCACTACTCTTATTATTATCAACCTAACTCATATTATTAGCCATATTATGCTTATATCATCGATAGAACGACAATTACTATACCCACTACTCTTAGTATTATCAATCTGACTCATATTATTAGCCATATTATGCTTATATGATCGACAGAACGACAATTACTATACTCATTACTCTTATTATTATCAATCTAACTCATATTATTAGCCATATTATGCTTATATGATCGGTACAACGATAACTACTATACTTATTACTCTTATTCTTATCAATCTAACTCATATTATTAGTCATATTATGCTTATATGATCGATAGAACGACAATTACTATAGTTATTACACTCAATGTTATCAATCTAACTCATATTATTAACCGTATTATGCAAATATGATCGATAGAACGACATTTACTATACTCATTACTCTTATTATTATCAATCTAACTCATATTATTAGCCATATTATGCATATGTGATCGATAGAACGGCGATTACTATACTTATTACTCTTATTATTATCAACCTAACTCATATTATTAGGCATACTATGCTTATATGACCGATAGATCGACAATTACTATACTTATTACTCTTATTATTATCAACCTAACTCATATTATTAGCCATATTATGCTTATATGATCGATAGATCCACAATTACTATACTCATTACTCCTATTATTATCAATCTAACTCATATTATTAGTCATATTGTGCTTATGTGATCGATAGAGCGACAATTACTATATTTATTACTCTTATTACTATCAATCTAACTCATATTATTAGCCATACTATGCTTATGTGATCGACAGAACGACAATTACTATACTTATTACACTCACTATTATCAGTCTAGCTCATATTATTAACCATATTATGCACATATGATCGATAGAGCGACAATTACTATACTCATTACTCTCACTATTATCAATCTAACTCATATTATTAGCCATATTATGCTTATATGACCGATAGATCGACAATTACTATACTTATTACTCTTATTATTATCAATCTAACTCATATTATTAGCCATATTATGCTTATATGATCGGTACAACGATAACTACTATACTTATTACTCTTATTCTTATCAATCTAACACATATTATTAGTCATATTATGCTTATATGATCGATAGAAGGACAATTACTATAGTTATTACACTCAATGTTATCAATCTAACTCATATTATTAACCGTATTATGCAAATATGATCGATAGAACGACATTTACTATACTCATTACTCTTATTATTATCAATCTAACTCATATTATTAGCCATGTTATGCTTATGTGATCGATAGAACGACAATTACTATACTTACTACTCTTACTATTATCAATCTAACTCATATTATTAGCCATATTATGCTTATATGACCGATAGATCGACAATTACTATACTTATTACTCTTATTATTATCAATTTAACTCATATTATTAGCCATATTATGCTTATGTAATCGATCGAACGACAATTACTATTCTTATTACACTCAATGTTATCAATCTAACTCATACTATTAACCATATTATGCACATATGATCGATAGAGCGACAATTACTATACTCACTACTCTTATTATTATCAACCTAACTCATATTATTAGCCATATTATGCTTATATGGTCGATAGAACGACAATTACTATACTCACTACTCTTATTATTATCAACCTAACTCATATTATTAGCCATATTATGCTTATATCATCGATAGAACGACAATTACTATACCCACTACTCTTAGTATTATCAATCTGACTCATATTATTAGCCATATTATGCTTATATGATCGACAGAACGACAATTACTATACTCATTACTCTTATTATTATCAATCTAACTCATATTATTAGCCATATTATGCTTATATGATCGGTACAACGATAACTACTATACTTATTACTCTTATTCTTATCAATCTAACTCATATTATTAGTCATATTATGCTTATATGATCGATAGAACGACAATTACTATAGTTATTACACTCAATGTTATCAATCTAACTCATATTATTAACCGTATTATGCAAATATGATCGATAGAACGACATTTACTATACTCATTACTCTTATTATTATCAATCTAACTCATATTATTAGCCATATTATGCATATGTGATCGATAGAACGGCGATTACTATACTTATTACTCTTATTATTATCAACCTAACTCATATTATTAGGCATACTATGCTTATATGACCGATAGATCGACAATTACTATACTTATTACTCTTATTATTATCAACCTAACTCATATTATTAGCCATATTATGCTTATATGATCGATAGATCCACAATTACTATACTCATTACTCCTATTATTATCAATCTAACTCATATTATTAGTCATATTGTGCTTATGTGATCGATAGAGCGACAATTACTATATTTATTACTCTTATTACTATCAATCTAACTCATATTATTAGCCATACTATGCTTATGTGATCGACAGAACGACAATTACTATACTTATTACACTCACTATTATCAGTCTAGCTCATATTATTAACCATATTATGCACATATGATCGATAGAGCGACAATTACTATACTCATTACTCTCACTATTATCAATCTAACTCATATTATTAGCCATATTATGCTTATATGACCGATAGATCGACAATTACTATACTTATTACTCTTATTATTATCAATCTAACTCATATTATTAGCCATATTATGCTTATATGATCGGTACAACGATAACTACTATACTTATTACTCTTATTCTTATCAATCTAACACATATTATTAGTCATATTATGCTTATATGATCGATAGAAGGACAATTACTATAGTTATTACACTCAATGTTATCAATCTAACTCATATTATTAACCGTATTATGCAAATATGATCGATAGAACGACATTTACTATACTCATTACTCTTATTATTATCAATCTAACTCATATTATTAGCCATGTTATGCTTATGTGATCGATAGAACGACAATTACTATACTTACTACTCTTACTATTATCAATCTAACTCATATTATTAGCCATATTATGCTTATATGACCGATAGATCGACAATTACTATACTTATTACTCTTATTATTATCAATTTAACTCATATTATTAGCCATATTATGCTTATGTAATCGATCGAACGACAATTACTATTCTTATTACACTCAATGTTATCAATCTAACTCATACTATTAACCATATTATGCACATATGATCGATAGAGCGACAATTACTATACTCACTACTCTTATTATTATCAATCTAACTCATATTATTAGCCATATTATGCTTATGTGATCGATAGTACGACATTTACTATACTCATTACTCTTATTGTTATCAATCTAACTCATATTATTAGCCATATTATGCTTATGTGATCGATAGAACGACAATTACTATACTTATTACTCTTATTATTAATAATCTAACTCATATTATTAGCCATATTATGCTTATATGATCGACAGAGCGACAATTACTAAACTCATTACACTCACTATTATGAATCTAACTCATATTATTAACCATATTATGCAGATATGATCGATAGAACGACAATTACTATACCCATTACTCTTATTATTATCAATCTAACTCATATTATTAACCATATTATGCAAATATGATCGATAGAACGACAACTACAATACTCATTACTCTTATTATTATCAACCTAACTCATATTATTAACCATATTATGCAGATATGATCGATAGAACGACAATTACTATACTCATTACTCTTATTATTATCAGTCTAACTAATATTATTAACCATATTATGCAAATATGATCGATATAACGACAATTACTATACTTATTACACTCACTATTATCCATCTAACTCATATTATTAACCATATTATGCAGATATGATCGATAGAACGACAATTACTATACTTATTACTCTTATTATTATCAATCTAACTCATATTATTAGTCATATTGCGCTTATATGATCGATAGAACGACAATTACTATACTTATTACTCTTATTATTATCAATCTAACTCATATTATTAGCCATATGATGGTAATATGATCGATAGAACGACAATTACTATACTCATTACTCTTATTATTATCAATCTAACTCATATTATTAACCATATTATGCAAATATGATCGATAGAACGACAATTACTATACTTATTACTCTTATTATTATCAACCTAACTCATATTATTAGCCATATTATGCTTATATGACCGATAGATCGACAATTACTATACTTATTACTCTTATTATTATCAATCTAACTCATATTATTAGCCATATTATGCTTATGTAATCGATAGAACGACAATTACTATTCTTATTACACTCACTGTTATCAACCTAACTCATATTATTAACCATATTATGCTTATATGATCGGTAGAACGATAACTACTATACTTATTACTCTTGTTCTTATCAATCTAACTCATATTATTAGTCATATTATGCTTATATGATCGATAGAACGACAATTACTATACTTATTACTCTTATTATTATCAATCTAACTCATATTATTAGTCATATTGTGCTTATATGATCGATAGAACGACAATTACTATACTTATTACTCTTATTATTATCAGTCTAACTCATATTATTAGCCATATTATTTTAATATGATCGATAGAACGACAATTACTATACTCATTACTCTTATTATTATCAATCTAACTCATATTATTAACCATATTATGCAAATATGATCGATAGAACGACAATTACTATACTTATTACTCTTATTATTATCAACCTAACTGATATTATTAGCCATATTATGCTTATATGACCGATAGATCGACAATTACTATACTTATTACTCTTGTTCTTATCAATCTAACTCATATTATTAGTCATAATATGCTTATATGATCGATAGAACGACAATTACTATAGTTATTACACTCAATGTTATCAATCTAACTCATATTATTAACCGTATTATGCAAATATGATCGATAGAACGACATTTACTATACTCATTACTCTTATTATTATCAATCTAACTCATATTATTAGCCATATTATGCATATGTGATCGATAGAACGGCGATTACTATACTTATTACTCTTATTATTATCAACCTAACTCATATTATTAGGCATACTATGCTTATATGACCGATAGATCGACAATTACTATACTTATTACTCTTATTATTATCAACCTAACTCATATTATTAGCCATATTATGCTTATATGATCGATAGATCCACAATTACTATACTCATTACTCCTATTATTATCAATCTAACTCATATTATTAGTCATATTGTGCTTATGTGATCGATAGAGCGACAATTACTATATTTATTACTCTTATTACTATCAATCTAACTCATATTATTAGCCATACTATGCTTATGTGATCGACAGAACGACAATTACTATACTTATTACACTCACTATTATCAGTCTAGCTCATATTATTAACCATATTATGCACATATGATCGATAGAGCGACAATTACTATACTCATTACTCTCACTATTATCAATCTAACTCATATTATTAGCCATATTATGCTTATATGACCGATAGATCGACAATTACTATACTTATTACTCTTATTATTATCAATCTAACTCATATTATTAGCCATATTATGCTTATATGATCGGTACAACGATAACTACTATACTTATTACTCTTACTCTTATCAATCTAACACATATTATTAGTCATATTATGCTTATATGATCGATAGAAGGACAATTACTATAGTTATTACACTCAATGTTATCAATCTAACTCATATTATTAACCGTATTATGCAAATATGATCGATAGAACGACATTTACTATACTCATTACTCTTATTATTATCAATCTAACTCATATTATTAGCCATATTATGCTTATGTAATCGATAGAACGACAATTACTATTCTTATTACACTCACTGTTATCAACCTAACTCATATTATTAACCATATTATGCTTATATGATCGGTAGAACGATAACTACTATACTTATTACTCTTGTTCTTATCAATCTAACTCATATTATTAGTCATATTATGCTTATATGATCGATAGAACGACAATTACTATACTTATTACTCTTATTATTATCAATCTAACTCATATTATTAGTCATATTGTGCTTATATGATCGATAGAACGACAATTACTATACTTATTACTCTTATTATTATCAGTCTAACTCATATTATTAGCCATATTATTTTAATATGATCGATAGAACGACAATTACTATACTCATTACTCTTATTATTATCAATCTAACTCATATTATTAACCATATTATGCAAATATGATCGATAGAACGACAATTACTATACTTATTACTCTTATTATTATCAACCTAACTGATATTATTAGCCATATTATGCTTATATGACCGATAGATCGACAATTACTATGCTTATTACTCTTGTTCTTATCAATCTAACTCATATTATTAGTTATATTATGCTTATATGATCGATAGAACGACAATTACTATATTTATTACTCTTATTACTATCAATCTAACTCATATTATTAGCCATATTATGCTTATGTAATCGATAGAACGACAATTACTATTCTTATTACACTCACTGTTATCAACCTAACTCATATTATTAACCATATTATGCTTATATGATCGGTAGAACGATAACTACTATACTTATCACTCTTGTTCTTATCAATCTAACTCATATTATTAGTCATATTATGCTTATATGATCGATAGAGCGACAATTACTATACTCACTACTCTTATTATTATCAACCTAACTCATATTATTAGCCATATTATGCTTATATGATCGATAGAACGACAATTACTATACTCACTACTCTTAGTATTATCAATCTGACTCATATTATTAGCCATATTATGCTTATATGATCGACACAACGACAATTACTATACTCATTACTCTTATTATTATCAATCTAACTAATATTATTTGCCATATTATGTTTATATGATCGATAGGACGACAATTACTATACTTATTACACTTATTATTATCAACCTAACTCCTATTATTAGCCATATTGTGCTTATATGATCGACAGAACGACAATTACTATACTCATTACTCTTATTATTACCAATCTTCCTAATATTATTAGCCATATTAAGTTTATATGATCGATAGGACGACAATTACTATACTTATTACTCTTATTATTATCAACCTAACTCATATTATTAGCCATATTATGCTTATATGACCGATAGATCGACAATTACTATACTTATTACTCTTATTATTATCAATTTAACTCATATTATTAGCCATATTATGCTTATGTAATCGATCGAACGACAATTACTATTCTTATTACACTCAATGTTATCAATCTAACTCATACTATTAACCATATTATGCACATATGATCGATAGAGCGACAATTACTATACTCACTACTCTTATTATTATCAATCTAACTCATATTATTAGCCATATTATGCTTATGTGATCGATAGTACGACATTTACTATACTCATTACTCTTATTGTTATCAATCTAACTCATATTATTAGCCATATTATGCTTATGTGATCGATAGAACGACAATTACTATACTTATTACTCTTATTATTAATAATCTAACTCATATTATTAGCCATATTATGCTTATATGATCGACAGAGCGACAATTACTAAACTCATTACACTCACTATTATGAATCTAACTCATATTATTAACCATATTATGCAGATATGATCGATAGAACGACAATTACTATACCCATTACTCTTATTATTATCAATCTAACTCATATTATTAACCATATTATGCAAATATGATCGATAGAACGACAACTACAATACTCATTACTCTTATTATTATCAACCTAACTCATATTATTAACCATATTATGCAGATATGATCGATAGAGCGACAATTACTATACTCACTACTCTTATTATTATCAATCTAACTCATATTATTAGCCATATTATGCTTATGTGATCGATAGTACGACATTTACTATACTCATTACTCTTATTGTTATCAATCTAACTCATATTATTAGCCATATTATGCTTATGTGATCGATAGAACGACAATTACTATACTTATTACTCTTATTATTAATAATCTAACTCATATTATTAGCCATATTATGCTTATATGATCGACAGAGCGACAATTACTAAACTCATTACACTCACTATTATGAATCTAACTCATATTATTAACCATATTATGCAGATATGATCGATAGAACGACAATTACTATACCCATTACTCTTATTATTATCAATCTAACTCATATTATTAACCATATTATGCAAATATGATCGATAGAACGACAACTACAATACTCATTACTCTTATTATTATCAACCTAACTCATATTATTAACCATATTATGCAGATATGATCGATAGAACGACAATTACTATACTCATTACTCTTATTATTATCAGTCTAACTAATATTATTAACCATATTATGCAAATATGATCGATATAACGACAATTACTATACTTATTACACTCACTATTATCCATCTAACTCATATTATTAACCATATTATGCAGATATGATCGATAGAACGACAATTACTATACTTATTACTCTTATTATTATCAATCTAACTCATATTATTAGTCATATTGCGCTTATATGATCGATAGAACGACAATTACTATACTTATTACTCTTATTATTATCAACCTAACTCATATTATTAGCCATATTATGCTTATATCATCGATAGAACGACAATTACTATACCCACTACTCTTAGTATTATCAATCTGACTCATATTATTAGCCATATTATGCTTATATGATCGACAGAACGACAATTACTATACTCATTACTCTTATTATTATCAATCTAACTCATATTATTAGCCATATTATGCTTATATGATCGGTACAACGATAACTACTATACTTATTACTCTTATTCTTATCAATCTAACTCATATTATTAGTCATATTATGCTTATATGATCGATAGAACGACAATTACTATAGTTATTACACTCAATGTTATCAATCTAACTCATATTATTAACCGTATTATGCAAATATGATCGATAGAACGACATTTACTATACTCATTACTCTTATTATTATCAATCTAACTCATATTATTAGCCATATTATGCATATGTGATCGATAGAACGGCGATTACTATACTTATTACTCTTATTATTATCAACCTAACTCATATTATTAGGCATACTATGCTTATATGACCGATAGATCGACAATTACTATACTTATTACTCTTATTATTATCAACCTAACTCATATTATTAGCCATATTATGCTTATATGATCGATAGATCCACAATTACTATACTCATTACTCCTATTATTATCAATCTAACTCATATTATTAGTCATATTGTGCTTATGTGATCGATAGAGCGACAATTACTATATTTATTACTCTTATTACTATCAATCTAACTCATATTATTAGCCATACTATGCTTATGTGATCGACAGAACGACAATTACTATACTTATTACACTCACTATTATCAGTCTAGCTCATATTATTAACCATATTATGCACATATGATCGATAGAGCGACAATTACTATACTCATTACTCTCACTATTATCAATCTAACTCATATTATTAGCCATATTATGCTTATATGACCGATAGATCGACAATTACTATACTTATTACTCTTATTATTATCAATCTAACTCATATTATTAGCCATATTATGCTTATATGATCGGTACAACGATAACTACTATACTTATTACTCTTATTCTTATCAATCTAACACATATTATTAGTCATATTATGCTTATATGATCGATAGAAGGACAATTACTATAGTTATTACACTCAATGTTATCAATCTAACTCATATTATTAACCGTATTATGCAAATATGATCGATAGAACGACATTTACTATACTCATTACTCTTATTATTATCAATCTAACTCATATTATTAGCCATGTTATGCTTATGTGATCGATAGAACGACAATTACTATACTTACTACTCTTACTATTATCAATCTAACTCATATTATTAGCCATATTATGCTTATATGACCGATAGATCGACAATTACTATACTTATTACTCTTATTATTATCAATTTAACTCATATTATTAGCCATATTATGCTTATGTAATCGATCGAACGACAATTACTATTCTTATTACACTCAATGTTATCAATCTAACTCATACTATTAACCATATTATGCACATATGATCGATAGAGCGACAATTACTATACTCACTACTCTTATTATTATCAATCTAACTCATATTATTAGCCATATTATGCTTATGTGATCGATAGTACGACATTTACTATACTCATTACTCTTATTGTTATCAATCTAACTCATATTATTAGCCATATTATGCTTATGTGATCGATAGAACGACAATTACTATACTTATTACTCTTATTATTAATAATCTAACTCATATTATTAGCCATATTATGCTTATATGATCGACAGAGCGACAATTACTAAACTCATTACACTCACTATTATGAATCTAACTCATATTATTAACCATATTATGCAGATATGATCGATAGAACGACAATTACTATACCCATTACTCTTATTATTATCAATCTAACTCATATTATTAACCATATTATGCAAATATGATCGATAGAACGACAACTACAATACTCATTACTCTTATTATTATCAACCTAACTCATATTATTAACCATATTATGCAGATATGATCGATAGAACGACAATTACTATACTCATTACTCTTATTATTATCAGTCTAACTAATATTATTAACCATATTATGCAAATATGATCGATATAACGACAATTACTATACTTATTACACTCACTATTATCCATCTAACTCATATTATTAACCATATTATGCAGATATGATCGATAGAACGACAATTACTATACTTATTACTCTTATTATTATCAATCTAACTCATATTATTAGTCATATTGCGCTTATATGATCGATAGAACGACAATTACTATACTTATTACTCTTATTATTATCAATCTAACTCATATTATTAGCCATATGATGGTAATATGATCGATAGAACGACAATTACTATACTCATTACTCTTATTATTATCAATCTAACTCATATTATTAACCATATTATGCAAATATGATCGATAGAACGACAATTACTATACTTATTACTCTTATTATTATCAACCTAACTCATATTATTAGCCATATTATGCTTATATGACCGATAGATCGACAATTACTATACTTATTACTCTTATTATTATCAATCTAACTCATATTATTAGCCATATTATGCTTATGTAATCGATAGAACGACAATTACTATTCTTATTACACTCACTGTTATCAACCTAACTCATATTATTAACCATATTATGCTTATATGATCGGTAGAACGATAACTACTATACTTATTACTCTTGTTCTTATCAATCTAACTCATATTATTAGTCATATTATGCTTATATGATCGATAGAACGACAATTACTATACTTATTACTCTTATTATTATCAATCTAACTCATATTATTAGTCATATTGTGCTTATATGATCGATAGAACGACAATTACTATACTTATTACTCTTATTATTATCAGTCTAACTCATATTATTAGCCATATTATTTTAATATGATCGATAGAACGACAATTACTATACTCATTACTCTTATTATTATCAATCTAACTCATATTATTAACCATATTATGCAAATATGATCGATAGAACGACAATTACTATACTTATTACTCTTATTATTATCAACCTAACTGATATTATTAGCCATATTATGCTTATATGACCGATAGATCGACAATTACTATACTTATTACTCTTGTTCTTATCAATCTAACTCATATTATTAGTCATAATATGCTTATATGATCGATAGAACGACAATTACTATAGTTATTACACTCAATGTTATCAATCTAACTCATATTATTAACCGTATTATGCAAATATGATCGATAGAACGACATTTACTATACTCATTACTCTTATTATTATCAATCTAACTCATATTATTAGCCATATTATGCATATGTGATCGATAGAACGGCGATTACTATACTTATTACTCTTATTATTATCAACCTAACTCATATTATTAGGCATACTATGCTTATATGACCGATAGATCGACAATTACTATACTTATTACTCTTATTATTATCAACCTAACTCATATTATTAGCCATATTATGCTTATATGATCGATAGATCCACAATTACTATACTCATTACTCCTATTATTATCAATCTAACTCATATTATTAGTCATATTGTGCTTATGTGATCGATAGAGCGACAATTACTATATTTATTACTCTTATTACTATCAATCTAACTCATATTATTAGCCATACTATGCTTATGTGATCGACAGAACGACAATTACTATACTTATTACACTCACTATTATCAGTCTAGCTCATATTATTAACCATATTATGCACATATGATCGATAGAGCGACAATTACTATACTCATTACTCTCACTATTATCAATCTAACTCATATTATTAGCCATATTATGCTTATATGACCGATAGATCGACAATTACTATACTTATTACTCTTATTATTATCAATCTAACTCATATTATTAGCCATATTATGCTTATATGATCGGTACAACGATAACTACTATACTTATTACTCTTACTCTTATCAATCTAACACATATTATTAGTCATATTATGCTTATATGATCGATAGAAGGACAATTACTATAGTTATTACACTCAATGTTATCAATCTAACTCATATTATTAACCGTATTATGCAAATATGATCGATAGAACGACATTTACTATACTCATTACTCTTATTATTATCAATCTAACTCATATTATTAGCCATATTATGCTTATGTAATCGATAGAACGACAATTACTATTCTTATTACACTCACTGTTATCAACCTAACTCATATTATTAACCATATTATGCTTATATGATCGGTAGAACGATAACTACTATACTTATTACTCTTGTTCTTATCAATCTAACTCATATTATTAGTCATATTATGCTTATATGATCGATAGAACGACAATTACTATACTTATTACTCTTATTATTATCAATCTAACTCATATTATTAGTCATATTGTGCTTATATGATCGATAGAACGACAATTACTATACTTATTACTCTTATTATTATCAGTCTAACTCATATTATTAGCCATATTATTTTAATATGATCGATAGAACGACAATTACTATACTCATTACTCTTATTATTATCAATCTAACTCATATTATTAACCATATTATGCAAATATGATCGATTAGAACGACAATTACTATACTTATTACTCTTATTATTATCAACCTAACTGATATTATTAGCCATATTATGCTTATATGACCGATAGATCGACAATTACTATGCTTATTACTCTTGTTCTTATCAATCTAACTCATATTATTAGTTATATTATGCTTATATGATCGATAGAACGACAATTACTATATTTATTACTCTTATTACTATCAATCTAACTCATATTATTAGCCATATTATGCTTATGTAATCGATAGAACGACAATTACTATTCTTATTACACTCACTGTTATCAACCTAACTCATATTATTAACCATATTATGCTTATATGATCGGTAGAACGATAACTACTATACTTATCACTCTTGTTCTTATCAATCTAACTCATATTATTAGTCATATTATGCTTATATGATCGATAGAGCGACAATTACTATACTCACTACTCTTATTATTATCAACCTAACTCATATTATTAGCCATATTATGCTTATATGATCGATAGAACGACAATTACTATACTCACTACTCTTAGTATTATCAATCTGACTCATATTATTAGCCATATTATGCTTATATGATCGACACAACGACAATTACTATACTCATTACTCTTATTATTATCAATCTAACTAATATTATTTGCCATATTATGTTTATATGATCGATAGGACGACAATTACTATACTTATTACACTTATTATTATCAACCTAACTCCTATTATTAGCCATATTGTGCTTATATGATCGACAGAACGACAATTACTATACTCATTACTCTTATTATTACCAATCTTCCTAATATTATTAGCCATATTAAGTTTATATGATCGATAGGACGACAATTACTATACTTATTACTCTTATTATTATCAACCTAACTCATATTATTAGCCATATTATGCTTATATGACCGATAGATCGACAATTACTATACTTATTACTCTTATTATTATCAATTTAACTCATATTATTAGCCATATTATGCTTATGTAATCGATCGAACGACAATTACTATTCTTATTACACTCAATGTTATCAATCTAACTCATACTATTAACCATATTATGCACATATGATCGATAGAGCGACAATTACTATACTCACTACTCTTATTATTATCAATCTAACTCATATTATTAGCCATATTATGCTTATGTGATCGATAGTACGACATTTACTATACTCATTACTCTTATTGTTATCAATCTAACTCATATTATTAGCCATATTATGCTTATGTGATCGATAGAACGACAATTACTATACTTATTACTCTTATTATTAATAATCTAACTCATATTATTAGCCATATTATGCTTATATGATCGACAGAGCGACAATTACTAAACTCATTACACTCACTATTATGAATCTAACTCATATTATTAACCATATTATGCAGATATGATCGATAGAACGACAATTACTATACCCATTACTCTTATTATTATCAATCTAACTCATATTATTAACCATATTATGCAAATATGATCGATAGAACGACAACTACAATACTCATTACTCTTATTATTATCAACCTAACTCATATTATTAACCATATTATGCAGATATGATCGATAGAGCGACAATTACTATACTCACTACTCTTATTATTATCAATCTAACTCATATTATTAGCCATATTATGCTTATGTGATCGATAGTACGACATTTACTATACTCATTACTCTTATTGTTATCAATCTAACTCATATTATTAGCCATATTATGCTTATGTGATCGATAGAACGACAATTACTATACTTATTACTCTTATTATTAATAATCTAACTCATATTATTAGCCATATTATGCTTATATGATCGACAGAGCGACAATTACTAAACTCATTACACTCACTATTATGAATCTAACTCATATTATTAACCATATTATGCAGATATGATCGATAGAACGACAATTACTATACCCATTACTCTTATTATTATCAATCTAACTCATATTATTAACCATATTATGCAAATATGATCGATAGAACGACAACTACAATACTCATTACTCTTATTATTATCAACCTAACTCATATTATTAACCATATTATGCAGATATGATCGATAGAACGACAATTACTATACTCATTACTCTTATTATTATCAGTCTAACTAATATTATTAACCATATTATGCAAATATGATCGATATAACGACAATTACTATACTTATTACACTCACTATTATCCATCTAACTCATATTATTAACCATATTATGCAGATATGATCGATAGAACGACAATTACTATACTTATTACTCTTATTATTATCAATCTAACTCATATTATTAGTCATATTGCGCTTATATGATCGATAGAACGACAATTACTATACTTATTACTCTTATTATTATCAATCTAACTCATATTATTAGCCATATGATGGTAATATGATCGATAGAACGACAATTACTATACTCATTACTCTTATTATTATCAATCTAACTCATATTATTAACCATATTATGCAAATATGATCGATAGAACGACAATTACTATACTTATTACTCTTATTATTATCAACCTAACTCATATTATTAGCCATATTATGCTTATATGACCGATAGATCGACAATTACTATACTTATTACTCTTATTATTATCAATCTAACTCATATTATTAGCCATATTATGCTTATGTAATCGATAGAACGACAATTACTATTCTTATTACACTCACTGTTATCAACCTAACTCATATTATTAACCATATTATGCTTATATGATCGGTAGAACGATAACTACTATACTTATTACTCTTGTTCTTATCAATCTAACTCATATTATTAGTCATATTATGCTTATATGATCGATAGAACGACAATTACTATACTTATTACTCTTATTATTATCAATCTAACTCATATTATTAGTCATATTGTGCTTATATGATCGATAGAACGACAATTACTATACTTATTACTCTTATTATTATCAGTCTAACTCATATTATTAGCCATATTATTTTAATATGATCGATAGAACGACAATTACTATACTCATTACTCTTATTATTATCAATCTAACTCATATTATTAACCATATTATGCAAATATGATCGATAGAACGACAATTACTATACTTATTACTCTTATTATTATCAACCTAACTGATATTATTAGCCATATTATGCTTATATGACCGATAGATCGACAATTACTATACTTATTACTCTTGTTCTTATCAATCTAACTCATATTATTAGTCATAATATGCTTATATGATCGATAGAACGACAATTACTATAGTTATTACACTCAATGTTATCAATCTAACTCATATTATTAACCGTATTATGCAAATATGATCGATAGAACGACATTTACTATACTCATTACTCTTATTATTATCAATCTAACTCATATTATTAGCCATACTTTGCATATGTGATCGATAGAACGGCGATTACTATACTTATTACTCTTATTATTATCAACCTAACTCATATTATTAGGCATACTATGCTTATATGACCGATAGATCGACAATTACTATACTTATTACTCTTATTATTATCAACCTAACTCATATTATTAGCCATATTATGCTTATATGATCGATAGATCCACAATTACTATACTCATTACTCCTATTATTATCAATCTAACTCATATTATTAGTCATATTGTGCTTATGTGATCGATAGAGCGACAATTACTATATTTATTACTCTTATTACTATCAATCTAACTCATATTATTAGCCATACTATGCTTATGTGATCGACAGAACGACAATTACTATACTTATTACACTCACTATTATCAGTCTAGCTCATATTATTAACCATATTATGCACATATGATCGATAGAGCGACAATTACTATACTCATTACTCTCACTATTATCAATCTAACTCATATTATTAGCCATATTATGCTTATATGACCGATAGATCGACAATTACTATACTTATTACTCTTATTATTATCAATCTAACTCATATTATTAGCCATATTATGCTTATATGATCGGTACAACGATAACTACTATACTTATTACTCTTACTCTTATCAATCTAACACATATTATTAGTCATATTATGCTTATATGATCGATAGAAGGACAATTACTATAGTTATTACACTCAATGTTATCAATCTAACTCATATTATTAACCGTATTATGCAAATATGATCGATAGAACGACATTTACTATACTCATTACTCTTATTATTATCAATCTAACTCATATTATTAGCCATATTATGCTTATGTAATCGATAGAACGACAATTACTATTCTTATTACACTCACTGTTATCAACCTAACTCATATTATTAACCATATTATGCTTATATGATCGGTAGAACGATAACTACTATACTTATTACTCTTGTTCTTATCAATCTAACTCATATTATTAGTCATATTATGCTTATATGATCGATAGAACGACAATTACTATACTTATTACTCTTATTATTATCAATCTAACTCATATTATTAGTCATATTGTGCTTATATGATCGATAGAACGACAATTACTATACTTATTACTCTTATTATTATCAGTCTAACTCATATTATTAGCCATATTATTTTAATATGATCGATAGAACGACAATTACTATACTCATTACTCTTATTATTATCAATCTAACTCATATTATTAACCATATTATGCAAATATGATCGATAGAACGACAATTACTATACTTATTACTCTTATTATTATCAACCTAACTGATATTATTAGCCATATTATGCTTATATGACCGATAGATCGACAATTACTATGCTTATTACTCTTGTTCTTATCAATCTAACTCATATTATTAGTTATATTATGCTTATATGATCGATAGAACGACAATTACTATATTTATTACTCTTATTACTATCAATCTAACTCATATTATTAGCCATATTATGCTTATGTAATCGATAGAACGACAATTACTATTCTTATTACACTCACTGTTATCAACCTAACTCATATTATTAACCATATTATGCTTATATGATCGGTAGAACGATAACTACTATACTTATCACTCTTGTTCTTATCAATCTAACTCATATTATTAGTCATATTATGCTTATATGATCGATAGAGCGACAATTACTATACTCACTACTCTTATTATTATCAACCTAACTCATATTATTAGCCATATTATGCTTATATGATCGATAGAACGACAATTACTATACTCACTACTCTTAGTATTATCAATCTGACTCATATTATTAGCCATATTATGCTTATATGATCGACACAACGACAATTACTATACTCATTACTCTTATTATTATCAATCTAACTAATATTATTTGCCATATTATGTTTATATGATCGATAGGACGACAATTACTATACTTATTACACTTATTATTATCAACCTAACTCCTATTATTAGCCATATTGTGCTTATATGATCGACAGAACGACAATTACTATACTCATTACTCTTATTATTACCAATCTTCCTAATATTATTAGCCATATTAAGTTTATATGATCGATAGGACGACAATTACTATACTTATTACTCTTATTATTATCAACCTAACTCATATTATTAGCCATATTATGCTTATATGACCGATAGATCGACAATTACTATACTTATTACTCTTATTATTATCAATTTAACTCATATTATTAGCCATATTATGCTTATGTAATCGATCGAACGACAATTACTATTCTTATTACACTCAATGTTATCAATCTAACTCATACTATTAACCATATTATGCACATATGATCGATAGAGCGACAATTACTATACTCACTACTCTTATTATTATCAATCTAACTCATATTATTAGCCATATTATGCTTATGTGATCGATAGTACGACATTTACTATACTCATTACTCTTATTGTTATCAATCTAACTCATATTATTAGCCATATTATGCTTATGTGATCGATAGAACGACAATTACTATACTTATTACTCTTATTATTAATAATCTAACTCATATTATTAGCCATATTATGCTTATATGATCGACAGAGCGACAATTACTAAACTCATTACACTCACTATTATGAATCTAACTCATATTATTAACCATATTATGCAGATATGATCGATAGAACGACAATTACTATACCCATTACTCTTATTATTATCAATCTAACTCATATTATTAACCATATTATGCAAATATGATCGATAGAACGACAACTACAATACTCATTACTCTTATTATTATCAACCTAACTCATATTATTAACCATATTATGCAGATATGATCGATAGAACGACAATTACTATACTCATTACTCTTATTATTATCAGTCTAACTAATATTATTAACCATATTATGCAAATATGATCGATATAACGACAATTACTATACTTATTACACTCACTATTATCCATCTAACTCATATTATTAACCATATTATGCAGATATGATCGATAGAACGACAATTACTATACTTATTACTCTTATTATTATCAATCTAACTCATATTATTAGTCATATTGCGCTTATATGATCGATAGAACGACAATTACTATACTTATTACTCTTATTATTATCAATCTAACTCATATTATTAGCCATATGATGGTAATATGATCGATAGAACGACAATTACTATACTCATTACTCTTATTATTATCAATCTAACTCATATTATTAACCATATTATGCAAATATGATCGATAGAACGACAATTACTATACTTATTACTCTTATTATTAATAATCTAACTCATATTATTAGCCATATTATGGTTATATGATCGACAGAACGACAATTACTATACTTATTACACTCACTATTATCAGTCTAGCTCATATTATTAACCATATTATGCACATATGATCGATAGAGCGACAATTACTATACTCATTACTCTCACTATTATCAATCTAACTCATATTATTAGCCATATTATGCTTATATGACCGATAGATCGACAATTACTATACTTATTACTCTTATTATTATCAATCTTACTCATATTATTAGCCATATTATGCTTATATGATCGGTACAACGATAACTACTATACTTATTACTCTTATTCTTATCAATCTAACTCATATTATTAGTCATATTATGCTTATATGATCGATAGAACGACAATTACTATAGTTATTACACTCAATGTTATCAATCTAACTCATATTATTAACCGTATTATGCAAATATGATCGATAGAACGACATTTACTATACTCATTACTCTTATTATTATCAATCTAACTCATATTATTAGCCATGTTATGCTTATGTGATCGATAGAACGACAAT